>NW_018127992.1:1086790-1116089 GCF_001952655.1 Monopterus albus
GCAGGATTGAACGATGACCATGGAAAAGCTTCCTTCTAACTGGAGCTCATTTTCTCTTTGCTGCTGAATGAATTAAATGCAGTACAATATGTACTGTAGTACCGCGTGTACTACGCTTAGATGTTTTGAACAGATTATTCACAAATTAGCTACAGCTAAAATCTGCTAGTGACATCTGACATGTTAGCCGATGACATCCAGTTAGAAATGAGAGGTGTGCTTTGGTTCATTTCTGTATTAAACCACAGACCTATTGTTTCAACAAACTAATTAATAAAGACTTCAAGTGGTTAATTGTAATCTGCATATGTGCCATGCTACAATGGCAGGCTCGACTCAGGTAAGGGCTTTAACTAAAATGGGAACCAAAAGGTTGCCTACCAGATAGTTTGTTCTGGTGCAGGAACTCCATCTGTAGCTTCTGTCCAGCACGTTGGGCCAAGAGGTACGGGGTGGAATAGGTTGGATCCCCGGTGGCGCACATTACATCTGCCCCACTGAACACCAGCGCCATGGTCTGCAGCACATCAGGCGACACCACAGCTGCACACAGTGCCTGCGCACACATAAAAAAAAAGTACACATGAAATGTTTCTCTATACTGTGCTTCCTTGGTCTCACAGAGGTCCGCTGAGATGTCGACACCGTTTATACCAGTCTTCAGTAATCTATGTCAAGGACAGTACGGTATTTGTTACAGATCAGATTCTTCAGGCTGATTTTTAGTGGTTATATATCTTTTGTAAGTAAGTCCACCTGTCACACAGTGTGTATACCAATAAAAGACTAAATAAGTACAGTCATAGCTCATTGCTTTTCTAAGCAGCTTTCTATAGGTGGATTAATATCTTTAAAATTTTAACATCCCAGACAATGAAGCAGAGACAATCCTTGGAAAAGTGAATATGGTCTCACTTCTCTGTGTAGGCAGAACAGTCTGCTGTTGCTCCGTGTGTGTGTGTGTATGCCAGGTTGATAGAGGACAAAGAGTCTATAAACCAGCATCAGAAAACCATATAAAGTTTAGAATTGAGTTCCGCTCACTGATCTCAAAAGAGAAGTTAAAATAAGATCAAACTTTAATACTCCCTGTGGGAATCATTAAATCTCTAATCCCCGTGAAAAACGAAGTACGGCAAATAAGAAGAGGACAAATGGGCCATATTAAATATAATGAAACTAACAGTTTCGAAGAAAGAAATGTGGGAAGAATGACGGAAAAACAACAAAGTGAGAAAAATAACAGCAGCAGACATATAGGGAATATGCTGTAAACACAAACACAACCAAGTATGCAATGCAAAGCATGACATCATTGTGGCAGGTTAAAGACTACACACAGACCTGTTTACCAGTGGTCAATAGAGGAAAAAAAAAAAAAGCATGATAAAATTTAAAACAGATATTTGGAATGTATGGCTCAAGCGGTCTATTGTAAAAACCAGAGTCATCCAGTACTGTTTTGTTTGTTTTTGCCTTAAATGCTTCCATGCAGCATTGCGTATATACCATATAACAAGCAAAATATATTAAGCTCTTAAGCTGCCAGGTAATAAATACCCAGTTTATTTTAATTATAATGTATGAAATCCATGTTAAGTGCCTGTAATCATACATTAAGTCAAATAAAAGAAACAAATGGGAAAAACTACAACACAAACTTAAGCCCTTTTCAGACATGCACTGGGACCTTGAGATTATCTAGACATTACCTGGAAGAGCTGTATGTGAGAAGGTAAATGTCCAAGTCAGCTGACCTGGACATTAGGCGGACTTTATTCTGCCAGCTCCCTAGTACAAAGTGCCCGTAAGGTCCAAGTGAGCTGGAGTGAACCATCTGAGAAACCAGCAGTGTATAGAGTATTCACATGGAGCCAATGGGCGTGTTGATGACATTTTATCACGTGACTGCTGCAAAATGGGAAGAATACGAACATCCGATGGTGAAGGAAAATGGTCATTTACAATGAAGACGCCAAAGAAAATACTTAACTGGAGACATGACGAGATTAGTGAACTTCTGTCATTAAGAGCTGGCGCCAGAATCGTCAGACAAGGTGAGTGACATGTTTATGACCAAATTACTAACTGGCTGCATCATGTCCCGCCTCCTGCACACTTTACCCAGACTAACACCCTGCACATAAACCAAACAGAGCATTTCCAATAGGTGAGTCTGATATGGACAATCTCCTGTTGTGCGCTTATGTGTGCGATAGGGCAACGCTACAAAAATGCATAATGCATCTGTCATTAGACATGAAGATGAAGAATGTGGACAAAAACCCAAAACCCACCAAAAATACAAAAATCAGTCAAAAGTCTGTTAAAGACCAACAATCAGAGCAACCACCACCGAGACACCTGTCAATCAGTCTGAGCCATTCAAACATTACCATAAAGAAACCAGAAGAAGAGAGATATCCAAGACTTTAACTTCTTATTGAAATTTCTGACTTTTCTATTTTCTCTGACTTGCTTTCCATCTAAAAGTCTGTCTATATAAGTGCTTGGCCTTGACTGAATGCACTGAATTTTCTTTAGAGGCATCATCCAGTGTTCATTAGAGAAACTGCTTTAAGGTACCTCAGCACCTACTTCAGCATTCAGTCCTGAAGACAAACACTTCACCTCCACAAATAAAACTGAAGTAAACTTTTGCTTCTCCAAATATATGGTGTTGAATTTCACCTTTAATAGGAGTAGAAAATCAGAATCAGAAGTTATATACAGTGTACAACTAAACTGAGTCAATATTATTTTAAATAATTAGAATTTCTGCCCATTTAATACAATTTTATTTGAAAGTGCCCAAGAAGAATGAAGCCAGTTATTGTAAAAACAAAAAAAGTATGATTTATTAAACTATAGTGAAAGATCATATTTAAGAACCTGCTGCAACAAATGTAACTACAGTCATCAACAGTGAGATTCAATTCTTTTAATTTTATACAGTTACCTTCCTTTTTGATGACAAAGCCTCCTGAACCTGGATGATACCAGTCTCGTACAAATCTTTGCAGAGATATTTTGCCATTCTTCTCAGAGGATTCAGCTGCTCTTTGTTGCTCTACCTTCTGCTTTCAAGTCACTAGTCTAGTCAGGGTTCACACATGACCAGGTCATCACTGTCACTTTTTCCCTCCTTTAAAAACGTGTTTGTGCACTATGTCTGAGATCAGTGTCATACTGGGGAGCACCACCCTTAGAGGCTGACTTCAAGTGACGTCCTTCACACTGTCACTGAAACACCGAGTTCCACGAATAATCATTGTACCAAGGCAGAAGCACTTACCCATCTGTTTATCAATGCAAGGCTGGGTAAACAGTGAATTGTGCGTGGCATCATTTTCGAGGACAGACACTGCACCTTCTGCTATCGCTAGCGAGGCTCTTCCTATACCTCCTCACCACTGCTGCAGCTGTTTCAGCTTAAGCTCAGTAGCCTTCTGTTGCTCTTGTGGCTGCTCCCATTTTTATCAAGTCTCACAATCTGGCTTCGTACTTGTTGAGGCAATTCACTACCACGTGGAGCCACACTGTATTAGATACAACCCAAACCAAAACTGAGAAAGATGTAGTGTTAACTTTTTTTATAACCTTGTTCATGCAATCAGCCTTAACTGGAAATCACAGGTGCAATCACTTTTGTTGCACCGAGGTGTATGTGATCATGCAGACAGGTTTTGCTAAAACTTTTCACCTGTTTCAGACGGCAAGCCAGCTACGAGAACAAAGATAAAAGAGCCTGATGAATATAGTCTGACTGAGGAAAATATTCTCTCCCTCTCTGTCTGTCTCTTCCTATCAGTCAGGCCAATTGAAGTGACATTGTGCACAATGACCTGCAACAAAGCAGATCAACAGAGAAGTCAAGTGGCAAATAGCAAAATTTCAACGAGTAACCTCTCCTTTTATCGGACTTGGACCGAGCGGGTAAGCTGCATCGATCTGCCACAAACAAGTGAGATGCATCTGAAAGTGAAGTGCGGTGAGGCTGCACCTACATACACCACAGGCAAAGTTCACACACAGAGCACCTGTCAATATGACCTGCACACGTACGCAAGGGACATGCACTGAAATAAGTACACGGATTCATTTATGTCTATGTTGACAATTTCTGCAAAAACATTCATTTCATGAGCAAAAAATGAAATTTATAGGTCTTTATTCACTCGCTCTTCTTCTCTCACACACATGACAGGGTGAGATTACGGCAAAACACTCCCATGCAACCTGGCCTTATTCTGTATCGTCTCTGGAAATGACCTTCTGTGTCACAGCAATTACTGCAGCCACTGGAGGGTTTATGCGTGTGTGTAATGATATAGGAAGGTCCTTTGACACCCCCCTCTCTAGGTCATGTGGCCTACGGAGACTCTGTGGAGGTCACCGAGATATGAGCTTTTAATAGGAAACATGGGACTAAGAAACAGAGAGACGGCAGGAAATGAAGAAACCAAACGCCAAACAACACATCCTAGTATATGCACGCACTGTTGAGATTATAGAAAGAGACATATTGACACAGTCAAGTATAAATCACTATGCCATCTTTTTATTTCATTACTTGAATCGACTCTTAAAACAAAACTTTATTGTTCAGTGAGTTTCATGACCCATGGGCCCATAAAACCTGTTAAAATGCCATTGCATGATTTCAAAATTGCATGAATGTCAGTGCGGAAATTACCAATATTATTTGCTCCGGAGAAAACTCCCAAAGGAAAAGGTTTTATTTTTTCACAATCATACTTGTGTTACACTAAGTGTATGTGACACAGAAGTGGAACAACGTGTCCAATGAGATTAAGCTCAGTGCCCTTAAAAATACTTTTTTGTATTGTTGTTGGTGGCTTAATACATTATGTTAAGTGGAATAGTTAAATGGAATGGTTTATTATTTCAGCACACATCCACAGTTATGTTGAGTCAGTGTGTAAAATGGGTCTATGACATACTGATCCCCATCTGCTGAGACCATTAATAAAAGCAGACTATACAGACAGAAAGCAAACACCCACTTCCACCTTCTTCTCTTCCTGTCCTCTTCTGTCTCTCTCTCACAAACACACAAACCCTTTTAGGCAGCCACAATCGGTCTCTGTCACACTTCCTGTCCTACACCACCCTTCAAATATCCCCCAGTATAACAGCAAATTCACACATGTGCAGTGCAGAAGCGCGCATGTTGGCAGACATGTACATATCACACACTCCCACACGTACATACACACACACACATACACACACACATGCAGGAGCTGCAATAAAACCAACTCGAGCGTTTCTGTTGTGGAACCTAATCCACTTTTCCACTTAGCTAGCTGGTATATTTCCTTACTTTGCCCCTTCATTCCTTCTCACGCTCTGCATCTCCATTCGACGCAAGAAAACAATACGGAGGGGGGCTAATCTGCGTAAATGCAGACCCACGCAGAAACTGTTTGGAGGCTTCGTGCTGTTAAGGCCTTTTGGGATTTTTTTGTTTGTTTGTTTCTGTTTTGTTTTCAGATGAAAAAAAATAATAACCTGGTTGAGCTGCTCCAGGGTCTGAAGACCCTCCAGGACCCTCCGGTACTTCCTCTCCCTGTACTTCCTGCGGATGAACGTGGTGCGCTGCTCCACCGAAGCCCCACTGTGGAGATCCTCCTCCAAGGGAAGATTGGCAGCCCAGAAACTGTTAACGTTCTTGTTCCCCACCTCCAGGAAGAGCTGAGGGGTTGGTGAACACAGGGGACACGTACAGGTGAGGCTCATTTGTATATCAATTATTATTATGCAAAACAAATTTCACTGTATCCGAGTAAGAAAGTCACACAGACACAAAATACCTGTGACAATAGGAAAACATCTGGGGGTGAAATATTGACTCTCAATTTAAAATGAAGTTCCCAGAGGTGGGACTTGAGTCACATGACTTCACTTGAATCAGACACAAGTTGCAAATTTGAGGACTTGAGACTTGTTTCGAAAAAGACTCAACTCTGACTTTGTATTTTGACTTGAAACTGGACTTACACTTGAGAGATGACTCAAAATAACTTCACTTTTGTTTATTATATTTTCATTTTTTTTTAGATTTTGAGAGGTTTTGTTTATAAAACACAGTTGGATGATTTCTAGGTCAACGCGTGCAAACCTGGCAACCTACCAGGAAGCAGCAGACCAGCAGAGGATAATGTAGGTCGTAGCTATGGAGGGGCCTAATCCAAAAATAACTAAATTTGGATTCAATGACTGTATTGTTGATGATAACAGTAAGAAGAGAGCAGCGGTATGCAAAGTCAGCAGTTCAAAAATCAGCGACAGAACCAGCTTCATCCATCACTATAAAGCTCACAAAGAAAGGTAAGAAGATGAATGTGTATGTTAGCTAACTTACAGTATTCGCTGGTAAATGTTAAATAGAAAGCTAATATTAAGTTATTAGAGCTGATTATGTATTTTATTGGGAAGCGTTTGATAGCCATGAAAGCATGCCTGTTTCATTTAATAGCTATGGGTTAGTTTACAGCCGACGAATGCACAATTAAAGTTTGTGAAAATGTAACAAATACGTGATATTCCCAATTTCATGATATTCCATCAGAACTTTGTTTGACTTGAATTACAGTAGGGAGTCGACTTGCTCGATTCTCCTCACAATAACTTGGACTTACAGGTTACAGGTTAAGACTTGGGACTTGCACATGTGAGATTTCCCACCTCTGGAAGTTGCACACACACCGTACTTACTGTATGCCATACATACCTCCACCAGTTCATTGCTCCAGATACTGCTGTCCAACTTCAAGCTCCGCACTTTGGAAATACTTGGGCCAAGGGTGCGGTGCTGTCCTGGCTCACAGGAAGACGATCATAAACATGAGAGCACAGACACATTAGTTCATACGCTGAGGATTTCACACCAACCGAGAAGTCTTTCTCAGTTCAATACTTTCAAAACCGCATGGCCATCAGGCTACACTTTTAGTTCCTGAAAAGCTCAAATGAAAACAACAAAAATTAAGTTTTACATACATGCAGAAAAATCTCCTCAGCAGGCACAAACACACCAAATGTCAATGATGGAATAAACAATAAAGAGGCAGTTACTAGATGGAGAAACGAAGCATGACTGCAAGCTCATTCTCAGACATATTTAGTCTCCTCGGCACTCCTACTTGGAAATGAAAGCACAGAACGAGGGCCATTAATTGCTAATGACTCATGAGTAATTCATTGTGTTTGTTGGTCGGCCTGTTTATTTGGGTGAACGAGAGGATTCAGGGGTTGCTTATGGCCAAAGACAGAGCACACATACATAATACATTAGGCAGAAACAAGCTGCATGTGTGAATGTGAATTATTGTCCTGTGTGTAACAGCAAATCATTTTAGATTTAGATTTGGCATGATCTCATTACTGTTGTCTATGCTCAAGCAGACTGGCTGTGAATGAAAATGCGGGGCCACGGGCTGTCAAAGGCTGCCTTGACACACATCTAGAGAGCACATTTGAATGACCTAAGATATTAAAAAGATAGTTTAACTCGGCAATCATTTCTGATAACTAGTGACTATTAATTACTCTACTTTAGGAATGGTGGTATTTTACCATGTAACGTCTATACTGAGCAGAACAAACCATAAATTTGGGGTCACAGATTATGAGCAGGTTTCTGACCCAGTGTTAAACAAAACATACTGGTGTAAGAGCACGGGCACTTTAGATACCCAAACTTTAAACAGTATAATTCACTTTCCCAAATGTCTTTTCATTATACAACTGTGAGCTTTTCACAAACATCTTGAGCTGTCGTGCATTTTTTTAAAAATCTGACACCAGGACACATTAGCTGACACGACTAATTGCTCCAGGTCTGAATTCAGAAGCTGGTATGCCAAGTCATGTCGCACTGTGGTCAGGCACGATGTGATCAGATAGGGTCTGAATTCTGAAGCTGGTATGCCAAGTCATGTTGCTCTGTGGTCAGGCACGATGTGATCAGATAGTGAATTAAGTACAAAGGACAAAAAGCTGTCTTCCTGTTAATTAAATACACATGGGACCAGCTGAAGGCCTTTCTGGGAATACAAACAACATGTTTCAACTTGCGTATCAAGACGATGTGATATATTCTATCAAATGTGGCGCTTGGCTAAATGAGTCCGTGCCCCAGCCTGGCCACCCCATCCAAAAAATCTGGAAAAAAAGGTTCTGCCTTTGAGACCATGGGCTATGACTCCAGCTGACAAAAAAAAGGCCAAAAGGGCGAGATTGTGTCACTTATGCCTTAGAACAAGTGAAATACTTCACTCTGGGAGCCTGCTGCAGTGCTACGGCCATGCTCCAACCACCAGGACATACAGGATTTTCACTCGTGTGAGAATAACAAAGCAGGAAAACATCTGCATTTGCACGTCACTGGGTGCACAATGAGACCATCCTATATAAACAGCCTGTTGTAAATGTCTTCATCTTTCCTGCGGAATCAAAACCACCACACACAAAAAGGCAATCCCATCACAGAAGCTTACACAAAAACACCGCCCAACCCACCAAGGATTTCAAGTCCAATTAAAAACTTTCCCAGCAATTTTAGAGACAGGTGAAGCACTTTTCCAACCCTCCATAAATGGCATTTTCTCCTCACTCAAAGACAACTCAGAAGGAAGTAAAGCACAGCAACGATCACTGCATTTTTGTGTTACCACGGCAACTGTTTCCAGCCATTGCATCCCGATTTAAAAGTGTTTATTACTATTACATGTGTGGAGAGGGGCCTCTCAGTCTCTGTAGTAATGTCTCCTCCTCTGGTAGTTGTGTAGGCCAGTGGGAGACAGGGACAACTCCTGTTATTCGGGAAGTAAAAATACTGAGCAATGTGGGTTCAGCCAGTTAAGAGACTAGAAAAAAAAAAGTGTTTACATCTTGAATTTGCAGTCGATGACAAAAGTCAAGGATGCAAGCAAACTGTCACCCAGTTCTGTAGTGGTGGGTTACAGAAAGGTGAACTGGAAACACAGGAGATGTACATGCATAGGTGGCAGGATTCAAACCTCCCCCATCAGGGATGCACTGGGCTCCAGTACATGGCACGCCATTGAAACCACTTGACTATCGAGGCAACCCTGCTTGTATTATTTGTCTTTGATTCCTGTTTTTTATGTCAAGACAAATGCTGATAATTAAATTTTAATAAAACTGAAAATAATGGAGCAATACAGTCCAACATTTTCTTCAAAAATGTTGCAATATGAAACTGTTCCACATCAGAGGGCGAAGCTGCACGCTATTAAAATTCATTCCATCTTGGCATGAAAAGAGGACAGCCAATCTGGGATCATTTTTACCATTAGCCTTCTCATTACTTCTTTCCTCATCCTCTTGTTCAGCATCTCTCTTTATTGTCCACGACATGAGAGTGATAATTAAAAGCGTGAGCAGTCATTGGTATTCCAAATGGACTGCCACCTAATTTAAGGGGAGCACAGCGTGAGGACAGATTCCTTGCTGCAGATATTCACCAACTCTTTCCTGGTGTCGACAGAATGTAATATTAAACACCACTGTGAATGAAATCATTTGAGGGTGTTTGAAAAGGGATGTTGGATATTTGATGTGTACCTATTACATAGGCTTTGCAGAGGTGAGGTAGAGAATCACACTCAAATTTATGATTCTAGGAGAAAGGTTCTGGAGAAGATCTGGAGGGGAAAGGAGGAGGCAAGAGCAGGATGCTGGAGAAAAACAAAACTGCACACCAACCAGAAACCACTCCACATCAAGCATGGCTGCTGCTGCTTCTCTCTAATCACGTTTAGCAGGTCAAGAAGTAGTACGGGATCCCCCAGGTTCTCGTCTGCAGCTTAATCTTTCTTGTCAATTCATCTGAACCATCCAGCATTGCCAAATAGATTAGAAAGTCCAGAGGGCAAACATCATCTCCTATAAGTGGCTTATCACCCGAAATCTTACTTCAGGAAACCCTCAGGGTCAGGGTATATACTCACATAGGCACAAACACACATCAGACCACGCGCACACATTAACAACACTGGCCTATCATACATGCTTTATTTAACTAGTATGCCTAAGTGTTGATTCATAAGTTTCTCAACGCAGGACGGTCTCTCTTTTTCTTTCTCTCTACAGTTTTTTGACTATGATTTCAGAAAAGAGTCAATAATTCTGAGTGATATACAAGAAGACAGTGAAGTGTGCTGATATTTTAAACTGGTTCCCAATCTTTTTGGGGAGCCAAGCAGTCATAGGTTGCATATTTATAACCTATCAGAAGTTCAACCAAAGAATTCCTGAAAAAGTTAAAGTCTCCATGCAAGAGGCAAAGATTTGAGAAATTTCAGGGTAGGGGAAATGCTTTTTTCTTGTTATACATTATTTCATGGGCCAGAAAGTTCTTGCAAAGTAATTTCCTAAGAGGGTTGAAGTATAGCATCATGTAATTTGACACTAATTACACGTAAAACAAGTACAGACGCAGAGTACAGGCAATAATTCAAACATAATCTAGCATCTTTTGGTTAGGGCGCAACAGGTCAGCTGAAAATGTATGTACATTTTGTCTACAGGCAAGCATACAAGTTTCAAGGTATATAAAGATATCATAAAAATGCTAGTTTTTCCTGAATTTTTTCCAGGGCGTGTACAGTATCACCAAGCTACTCCTCATATTTACTTTGCAACAACTCCAGCTTCCCTACTCTGGACCCACCTCTTTAATAACTATCAAATAAAGTGTTTTTGACAGGCTGCTTGCGTCCACTCAAAGCTGTGTATAGTCGGGTGTTTACATGTGTCAGGATGTTTATCAGAGTGACTGATAAGGATGTTGGTGATCAGCGTTTACATCTGCTTCCAGCATGTGTGGATTCTTCAAAAAGCAGAGGAGGCAGCGAAAAGACAGAGGTGTCCCTTACCTGCGCACTTCTTACAAATGACCACAACCAGATTGACAGACGCCCACTCCGGCTGCGGGGCGTGGCAGTCGGCGCAGCTCCTGTTGGCTTTGTTGAACCAGACCTTTTCTGCCACTTCATAGTCGGATAGAGTCTCAGCAATCGGTTCCTGCACCGCTTCCATCTACCACCCCTTCCTGACTCGGCCGTGAACCTGCAACAATTGATTTTTTGCCGCCCCACACCCCAACCCAACACATGCCTCACTGTTATTGATTTAATCTGAGAGAGCAATTAAACAGCATAATATCACTTGGCAGGGTTAGGGGGCGTGCAGTATTTGGAGTAGTTTTGGGGAGTGTGCACGTTTGTGTGATTGCAGGAGGGAGAGGGCACAAGTAAATCAATCTGCCTCACCTTGCACCACTAAAATCAATAAAGTGCTAATGCAGGGTATTTTTTTTTCCAGGATATTATTTCTATGTTAGGCTCAGGAAAGTTTAGAAATGGTGATTTAAAAAACTATAAAGATAACCCATTTACACCTTCAATATATGCTTTAAAAATCACATTTAACACTCTTCTTCCATTGTATCAAGAGCTCTGTCAGACTGAAGGTGAGAAAATGAAAAAGCACCTCACAGGTTTTGCTGCTTCTTCCGTTGACATGGGTGTGACTACAAACTGGAAGGTTTTACTCCAGTACAGTGCATATCTAAATATATTACCACATAAAGGTAATCTGTTGATATAGAATATTTGATTACAAAGCAGACAGCAAGAATTATTTGCAAGTAACCACTTTGGTTCAATTAAAAGAGAATTATAACCACATTGTGTGTTGTGGCATGTTTACAAGCACACAAAAAAATCAGCTTACTCAGAGAAACCTAGTTAAGCAGGAAATCAGACAGAGAGTTTACATGCACCTTGTTGGTAATCTTCAAATTCATGCAGTAGTTCAGATTTCTCCCTAAACTAACCTTACTATGAAAACGTTAGTTACATATGTTAATTCTTGCAAAAAAAAAAAAAAAAAAAAAAATAAAATTATAGAGGAAAGGAATTTAAATGCATGTTAACTGGTATGACATTTGAGTGATATTTTAAACAATAGGGTTCTTCAGGAAGTCCTTTCTTGTTCCCATATGTCAGTGGCCCCTGCAGCCAGGCTCCAAATCCCCCCAGAAGAAAGGAGGCAGTAACACTCGACCATCCACATGCATGACCAAATTATGCCACATTGGCCACATCTATTTTACTAACTAGACTTAACTAAACTCATGCTATGAGCAATCAAAACAGCCACATTTAACACAGGATTTGAGCTACTCTGTCACCTGGTGAAGTCACAGGGATAGAAACTAAAAACTACATACATACATTTTATTTATTTTGCACACCACACACACATAGTAAATGCCTTACGTACATGTATGTGTGTCAGATATTTCTCTGCTTGTCAGTCTATGTCATCCTGATTAATTTTGCAAAGTGAGAGCATTTTTGTGTAAATGACACACACACACACACACACACACACACACACACACACACACACACACACAGAAGTTACCGATGTGTCTATTACCATCTTCTGAGCACTTATAAAAATACCTTGAAGGAACAGAAATGCACAAGTTTCTGATGCAGAAAGTGGCGTTTAAGAGTGTGTTAAAGAACTTATACCAAGTAACTCGTAATTAGCTAAATGTATGATAACTGTACATAACAAGCAATCTGTGCACATGATCTTAAGTGAGATTGAGCAAGAGCAAGAAACAAAAAGACAGCAAGAAAGACGCAGGCCAAGAGATATATAAAACAGAAGAAACAGGGAGAGAGAGTCCCAGCTTGAGTGAAAGAAGCACTTAGAAGAGAAGAAATGGGAACACTGGTCTCCATGGCAACCGGTGTAAAGTAAGACAGAAGATGAGGGGGAAGGAGACGGCGGGGAGGGGAAGCTGTCGCCCGGAGCAGAGGATGTGCGCCCAGGCCGGCTTCGCCCAAGTAACCCAGCAGAGATCGATAGGTTGATTGGGTTCAGCTGTTCTGTGCCCACCAGTCTCTGCCCAGGGCCCGTCTAAAGAGATGGCTGCTCACACTGTCTGCTGAGCTACACCATGGACTCTGAAACCACACAGGAGCAAAGGGAGGCAGGAGACTGCACCAGAGAATGTGGACGCTCCCAAATCGCAGATCTGAGATATGAAGTGAAGGCTGGTCTCAAGTAAACTACAGCTTAGACAACAACAGGTGGTAAACAGCAGCAAAAAAGAATTATACTGGAGCCAAACAGCTAAGGTTATAGACCTCAAACAATATGCACGCTACTGAAAAATGTACAAAAATGAGAGAGGTGGAGTAGAACTTAAATGACTATGTTTTACAAGCCAACAATAATGAAATTGTTGCCTTTGCTCTGATTACAAATTTGGTTATGACACAGCTGTTTGCACGTACTAGTTTTCACTCAAATTACAACTTTCAAGCAATCTCATATATTGTTGAAATATGTCAATCACCACCACAACAACAGGCTTCAAGCTTCCATCTTCTCCCTCCCTGCTACAAACTACAATCATAGAGCTCTCATGCTATTCCGTGCTGCTCCTGTGTAATTATCTGGAAAGCTGTCAGAGACAAAAGTAAAGTTAACAGTGTAACAAACTTAAGTCATCCATAGACAGGAATACCTACACAAGAAAATCCATAGCAAGTTCCAAATCTCTATTGTTTTTGTTTAAGACAACATAAGAGTTACTGCCATTTACAGTATGTCACAGCAATGTATTGGTTAGCGTTCTTTCTGACAGTCAGATGGGAAGATCAGTACCACTGTCTAAATATCAACCAGGGAAAGGGTAGCTAGGCTTAGTATAAAGACTACAAACAAGGGTAAAACAGCCAACATGGATCTGTTGAAAGGTACTATAACAAAATACACCTCTTGACCAAGTGCAGCGACTTCCATGAATCTGATCAGACAATGGCACATGACCCCACCCCATAAAACCACACCTTTTGTTTTTACACTGTTGGTTTTTGTGCAGATTAAACAAACAAAATGTTACGTATTAATCTGTGACCTTTGGAAGTGCTGGAAGGCAAATTTCATTAGCACTGGACAATTTCCAGTCTTTATGCTAGGCTAGCCATCTCTTATTTTGTAGAGGATGATGCCCCTTTGGTTCTGGGGGAGTTTGGACCCAGAAGTGGAAATTTACACTTAACAAGCAGATATGTCTGTATTTAATAGACAGACTAGGAAGTGGAATCCGTCTTTTCATCCAACTCTCAGCAAAAAAGCGAATAAGTTAATTTCCCAAAATGTTGAGCTATTCCATTTAAGGTGTCACTAACCTTCATGGTCTGGAGTTCAGGGTTCACCCCATTCACCTAAGGATTTACTATCAGTCCCCACTCATGAAAATTTATCTTGTATAAAATGTAAAATGATAATTAATTTGGTAATCCAATTTTGATGTGCAGCAGCTTGACATTCTTTTAAAATTCTCTGTTACAGTGAGCATTAAATCTTACATTCACTCCCACTGGTGTTCTTTATCCCATTTGCTGCTCAAGGCCTTTATGCTCTGCTACTCTACATATTACATGAAAAGTGAGGGCTTCAAATTCTTATAATGATGAATGGGCTCCTGTTGCATGCATGCATAATGATAAGTTAGTCAAAAAAAGGTTTATATTAGATGTTTCTGTTAAATATATTTAAATGTTAAATATTAAGAACAGTTTATCAGTTGAAGTGAAGGAGCATTTCTTTCAAGACTGATGAAGCCATCAGATCAGAGTGGATTTCTTAAAACTGTTTGGAAAAAATACAGTTAGGATCAAATGTCTAGAATACTGGGACAGTCCACAGGTCTCAATAAACAGACCAGGCAAACAAGGATTCTCTTAAATATGCCTTGAGTTAGGCATTTATGTGCAGCTTTACCTTAGCAGAAAAGCATTCTCAACATGAGGTTTCCATTCCCCAAACCTGGGCGCGTTTGCCTGGTAATATCTCTTCTCCTCTTTGCCTCATTGTCATTCCCTCTACTCATAAAAGTCTGCGATTGTATCTACCGCAGAAACGGAACACTCTGTCCATTTAATGGCAGCAAAACAATAGAAAAGCCAAAGTGAGTCTCCACAGCTTAAAGTGATTAGATGAGTTTCTCGCTAATCCCCACCTTGAGCAGGTAAGAGAACGCTCCCAGGGCTAGCAATCGATTTGATCCACACACACACACTGAAACTCTTTCAGCAATCACCTCATCAAACCAATTCAGGAGACCTGAGCTCATTTTAATTCCACCGCCTTTTTGTTCCACACAAAATGGCAATTACATCCAGCGTATTAATGAAGCTGCCAAACAATGGGCCCATTAAGGGAGCTGACACAAACAGATCGATCAGATGTACAACAGACAGGTAGCAGAATGAGGGGGGAAAAAGCTCTACACAAGGCAACAGGCAAACAGGACAGAGGCAAAAAAGAAGAGAAAACGGTGAACAAGCACATACAAACAAACAAGCAATGCTTTGTTCAGGCAGCTGTGTGTGACGGTTGTATTCTAAATGGGCCATTACAGCACAGACAAGCAGCACGCTCATTGATTGCAAGCCCTCAGGGACTGGAGACAACTGAAAGGAAGGGGTACCCGCACAAAGCTCCCAGGGGAAGCTTCATGTATATATATATATATATAAAAAATCCTGATCAATAATTAGTGATGTTTTGTACAGGACTCCGTACTGTGCTGTAGCGTGTGTATTGCAATGACCAATCAGTCTGTGAGGTGTGTGCTGCATGTGGTGGTGGACAAGGCGGTTTCCCTAAAGAGATCCGACAGGGGAAATGAGTACTAAAAAATACAGTCAAAACAAACTTATAATAAGATTCCCTTCGTCTCGTTAGAGCTGAGTCGTAACTCTGTCACATGCCTGCTCATTAGTTTCACAACTTACATCTCAAAGGAAAGCATACACTGTATTTTTAATTGTGTACAAAATGATTCATTGTTCAAGTAACTCTGTCACATTAACGCCACTTTCACACCTGCACCTCCGATTCACTTGGAATGAAAACAAAAGTCATTTCCAATTTTTTTAAATTCACGTTAAACAGTTTTGGTGACAGAAAGCATGCAAAACACAGTATTTTCATTCTCGATTAATCTGCTTTTTATTTTTTGAAGAATGCATTATTTGGTTTAAAACACACACACACACACACACACACACACACACACACACACACACACCCCACCATTATCTGAAGGCCAAGATGAGGTCATGCTTGTTTGGTATGAACTACTGCCCAAAACCCCAAAATATTCAGATAATTATTACAGAAGGTGAACAAATTTAGCAATTATTCAAATCTGAGTAGAGGAAACGAGCACATTTGTGCTTAAAAATGGCTTTGATGATTAACCACATCCAAATAATGTCAGTTTTTCTGTTGATCAACTAATGACTTTAGCTCTAGTTGTCTTTTCTTTCACAATTAGCTTATAAAGTAATATCTAATTATGATCGATATTAATCAAAGTGGAAATCATATGTCGTAAATATATATTTATATTCTTATCAGACTCTTAGCACCTTACATGAATGAGAGCAGACTAAGCAAAATGTTTGTGCTCACCTTTTAGCTGTCTTGGATGCGGCATGAGAAGTAATGAAATGAAAGTACAGTGAAGCAAGTGGCTGTTGGCTATATGGTTAAAATGAGAGGAAAATACAATGGGATGTATTTTAGAAGGAAGGAATATCCTGCTGCTTCCTACAGTGAGATTTGGAACAAATGTGGAGGTGTATTACAATGTCAGCCTGTTGAATTCGCCATTCTGAGGGGTGTGTATTCACAAAGGGATCCTTTCACTTAGCATTAATCTTTTAGATGATGGGGAAAACTATAAAAACCCAAGTGTCTGTTAAGGAAAGGGCTTCAAGATCAGAATGAGAGTAGACTTCTCTCTCACATATACAAAAAGACATAATACTAGCACAAACAGCTGCATGCAGACACACAAATGGAGGGCAAACATACCAGAAGTTCTTGAAGGGTGTGTTGATTTCAAAGCTCCTGCGGTCTACGTCTCCGATATTGGCAGCAGTGAGTTCCACTTCAGCGATAGCCAGGCCAGCTCTATAGTCCTGGAAAAGGACGAGATGGAGAGCCATAAATTTAATGATAATTAGGTGTGAGGTAGTTTTAGTGCAGCCATTATCATTAATTACTCTTTTTTTCCAACCTCGAAAAATAAGCCAATTTGCTGGCGTTAAGTTTTTTTTATCTAAGTCTTTATAAAACATGCTTCATAAAATGGTGAACTACTGTGGACATGTAACTAGGAACCAATTTCTGTGGAGGTATTCCAGGTGACTGGATGGACACCCCAGGGCAGACACAGAACTGTACATCCCCCAGTAGGCACTGGATAAAGTTCACAGGGAAAACTGTTTACTTGCTATCACTATGACCAGTAGAAAATGGAAATGAGGCTGGACAGCTAAGAAACATGTCAACCACACATTCTTTCTTGATATTAATCACATTCCAATGTTTAACAAGAAAGCATGTATGCAAACTTTCCAAAAAACCACTCCCGCCCAAACACACCCATACACAAAGGCATGTTCCCAAAGCTCCATTCTGTGTCAGGCTCCTTCACTAGACTCTTTTACCCAAATAAGATGGAATCAACAAGCCGCCTCACTAAGGTCACAACTTGTATCACACGGGATTTGAATGGCAAACACTAAAGATGACTCACAGTCACTGCAGGGTTATTCTCTGCAGTCTCTGCTCAGTTTCCCGTGAAATGTTTTAGTTGTTTTAAGGAAACGGCAGTAGATACAGAGTTAAACATGTGAGAGAAGCCTGCTCACAATAGTTTGTTACAGACCAACAACTGGCACAAACTCAGTTTGTGCATGTGTGTGTCAAACAGAAAGAGAAAGGATCCGGTGTGTGTTGCTGTACTGAGTGTATGTACACCTGCATGAAACTGCAATGCTATGCAAAAGGCTAAGGTACATCTTGGGAATCCAGACCAACCCAAGCTTACAGCCTCTATATTTTCCAAGGCCCAATTCAGAATTAGGGGTTAGATGTTCTGCTGTATCGCACCGCACCCCTCCCACCTCCACTTCATCCTCAACACTCAGCTGTTTAGACCATTTTTCTATAGCCTTGGGCTCTAAGCTGAGACAGAAAGACAGACAGGAAGGAGTGCACCTACACCCACATGCACATAGGCACAACATCAAAATGGAGTAAGAAACACAGGCATCCAAGATTACAATAAAGAGAAATACACACTTTATTCCATCACTGTGGCTCCTGGACAAGGCCGAAAATATGAAACAGAGGCTGGGAGAGAGAAAGACAATGAGAGCACAAAGAAATGAAATGGAGGGAGAAAGTGTAGGTGAAAGGAGATCTTGGTAATCCTCACAGAGTGGTGGAGATAAGTGAGGGGTCAGCTGAGCAGCTAAGAGAAAAGAATGTGTGTGTGTGTGTGTAGAAAGAGCCAGAATAAAACAGGATCTGCGCCAATGCTCCTCAACAACGAATTACAAAACACAGCCTTAGCGAGGAACACTAAATGCTGCCATGCTGTGCCAGCTATAAAGCAAGTGTGTTTTCTGTACTAACTGCTCCTCACCAGCAAAACAATTTACACTAATTACACCAAACAAAGAGAAGAAAACGAACCGACACCATCTTTGTTGATTAAGCGCTTTTTGGGAATACATGCCCTAGTAGTGCAAAAATGTGGGTGTGTTTATGTAGGTGGGGGGAGAGCGCTGCAGCGTCTGTTGCAGAATTCTTAAACTAATTAGCAATAAACTTCTCAGACCAGCCAAATTTTGCAGATTACAACACATGGAGGAAGTCGCTTCAATATTTGCATGCTGCAGGATTTTCAGCTTGATCTTTTAGTATTGTTTGTTTGGTCGGTTAAGTTGGTTCAATTGGGGCTAATGTTGTCAAAATCTTTCATTTGGCAATCATTAGCCTCAATTAAACTACTTCAAACTAATTTAGAAGACTGTGCTGAAAAACCCAAGCACATATTCTCTTTTCCTAACACAATGATACTGAGACAAAGCATGTGGAATAGAAACATAGCAACATGCTAGTTTGGAGAAATCCTGGCAAGTGTTATGAGCAATTAAGACACGGAGTTCAGAAGAGGATGACATAAGACGGAGGAAGACAAAAAAGAGGAAGCCAAGGGAATTCACAGTATAGCCAGGTCCGAATTGAACTAAAGGTTTTGATGTGAGAGCTTTCAGTGCGGCGGAAGCTTGCCTCTCTATCCTATCAATTATAGCTACGTACAGACATTGCTCTTTTAAGTTCAGTGTGTTCCAAGGTTTGAAGATGCATGACGCGATAATGAGATTGCGAGAGGCAATGGAGTATAAAGCAACCTCATTCAAAGCTCATTCTGGCTAACCGTTCAGTTCAGCTGAGGACCTCAGGGCAATAACGTGCAGCAATAATTCAACAGAAGGACAAACGGTTTAGATGTATTACTGTAAAAGCGTTTTGTTCCACATTGGGAAACACATAGTACATGAAAGAAGATGGCATCTGCACTGTATTTGCATGAGTGTACTCGCCAGTCTGAATGCATGTGAATGCAAGAGTGTGACTGTGCTGAGAGGGCAAAGCAGTCACGTATATCTAAAGACCCTCATCCCTCTCAGGCAGCCAATTAGAGCGCTGGGTGTGAGCGGCAGTCCAGCCCTCGCCACTCGTTACCTACCCAATATGTGCTATGGCCTCCTGCCCTCTCCAATTAATGCGCCAAGGATAGAGGGAAGGAGGGATGGTGAGAGGAAGGAAAGGCATTAGAGGTAAAAATAACTCACCCAGTTACAACAGCAACAGGGTAGGTGGCAATAACGGCGCTTATAGGGGGAGAAGGGAGAAGCCCCTTGGCAAACATTCATACACATGCATGATTTTTTTTTGCACTTGCCACTTTATCTCTGCATAGCAGATAACACAGGCCATTTCAAACAGCTTCAAAAATAGTGATTAAAATTACTAAATCACATCAGATCAGGTAAACACACCAAATTCCTACAATGTGTGAGAGAGAAAGGATTTATTTCCCACCTAAAATAAAATACCTTAACCTGGCAAGTGCTGAGCAAGGGCCCAGCCTGAATATTCTAGCCATGTAACCAATTATAATTCCTGTCAAAACTTTCCAACCTCTTATTGTCTGAGTCAGTCATTCCACAATGCCGAGCTGCTCCAAAAGAAGCCAGACTTGTAGCTGGCCTCGACTTCGATCTCCAGTTCCATGTGTTCTCAGCCTCTTAAGTAGCTCTAAAAGCATGTAGGGTAAGACCTTCTCGCAGAAGGGTAGGTAAGTTTAAAAGAGCACCCACTCAATGGAGCCTTTAGACGTTTGATTATTTTAAACATCAGTGAGGAGCTATGGATTAAAAACAGAAGCTGGAAAAAGACAAATAATTCAGCTGAGTACATGGAGACAAAAGAAGAACCAGAAAGAGGCAACACTGGATTAGTGCACTTACAGCACATATACATGAAAATACATCTCAAAAGTTACACAGCCAGTAAAAGTCACTCCACTGGTCAAAGAAATTTCATATAACTGCTTCAAGTGCGACTTAAGATCGGCTTGTAAATCAATCTCAACTTCTAGCTCCACCAGGTCCAATTGTGAATCAATTAGCATTTTCAAAACTAAAACCATTTCCATTAGCTTCAGCTGTACTTAGTGCAAACTGCTAAACTAACATGGTGAGCATGATTATCATTATACCTGCTAAATACTGTCACTGAGCCACGATAAGTGGTTTTTCCTTCAGCCACGATTTCATTGTCAAAACTGGGTTGAACCAGACGTGTAGGAACTGTTTACATACAGTTAGACAACAAGAAATATGATAATACAACAATCAATAAATCAGCACCCGAGTCAACACAAACCAGAGAACACTTGTGATGTATGAGACAAGAAGACAGGAAACAAGTTATTCTTCTTGCAACCGCCTACGCCACCCATGACAGGAAGATCATTCTCAAAGTAAACGTGCATATGTGACACACTTGGCGGACTGCCTGACTTTCTTTACCTCGGTGTTTAAATTACCTTAAACACAGCTCCATCACAGGGCTTTACAGTCCATGAGAAATGGGGTAGGGTTGGTGAAGGAGGAGCTGGAAGGATGATGTTTCCAATAGCTCGTCCATCATGTTAGATTAAATACTCCACTCCAATGAACTTGAACGGGGCAACGGTCTACTTCCCTCCCTGCACTCTTGCTCTCCATCACTCTCCCCCCCCCCTTTTTTTTTTTTTTTACAAGCCATCAACGCTCTTTTCTCATTCATGCAACCTCTGTCAAAGTGTTCCCTCCTTCCCTTCCACTTCATCGTTTTACTTCTGTCTCTTAGACCATCTTCTCGTTTGTCTGCCTTCCTCTATGCAAACTACACTGTTGCTGCTGCTACTGCATCTATGCCAGGGATTTAGCTTGTAAGCTCTAATAATGCAATTAGTTTCTTCTCAAAAAAATCTTTCCCTCCATTTTTCCTGCTGTCTGGGATCAAGGAAGTGGAAATGTGCTGACATGGAGCGATACCCAAAAGAGAATTCTAACAAAGATGTTTGTTCATGTTAATGAAGAAAATAATGAAAGGCAAACACCAAATCTACAAGAGTGAGCAAAACAAAATGAGAGCCATGGAGGGATGGAAATGAATTGAATGCATGCAGCATTATCAAATATGCACATAAAGATGTGAGGTACTTTAAGAAATAGTATCACTGCTATGAGGTGCCTTTCCATCTCTGACAGGTAGGCATAGAGCTGCATGCTGGCAGGCGCTGCATCCAGGGTTTATGGAGTTTGATCCAAACCAGCAACTAAATAATAAAATATCTTGACCATAGCTTCTTCAATATTGGCAACTCTTTAAAGATTTGTCTCTCAATAGACACCAGAATTTAAGGAAGTGCAATTCTCCATCAGAACTCGTCACTTAAAGACTGTTAATGTTAACTGACACAGAGATAGATACAGTATCTAATCTTCCTGCAGCTCAGGATAGAAAACAGCCTGAGTACTTCTCACAGGTTAGCTCTGCTCTAAAATGGGGTGGTCCACTTTAAATTTCTGAAGGTCGAGTCAGACGAATGTGCTACAATATATAAATAAATATAAAAAACCCTGAAAAAGGTTCAAAAAAACACCTCAGTGCACATTTTAGTCTTCCCAAAACAAGCTGACTTTGTGTTCCTATAATGTATTCACCAATTATAGTGATAAGTTGTGTGCAAACGTTCAGCAATAATGAGTTTAAACAAATTAAGTTTTTACAAAGTCACAGCGTTTAGATGCCATTCTAGTCAGCTGGAGAAATACTGGTAAATATTTTAATTCTGCCAATATTTTAGACCTTGACGAACTGAAGTGACTGCAGCTGTCAACTCAGAATAGAATCAACTTTTCTTATTTTTGAACAAACCATTTTTTAACCGTCGTTTCCCTCCGTCTTCTTGTTCAGCATTTGCATAAAGATGCAATCGGATGCGGCGCTGCAGTCGGAGGATCCTAGCATACTAATAACACTGTGACACCTGTCTGCTTATGGCAGCTCCCATTCAGTCAGATGAAACTGCAGTTGCACAGACGCAAGTGTGGGTTTTAGCTGGCGTCCACAAAACAACCAAACGCTGACAGTCATCAATAGTAGCCAAACGAGCATGTGGACAGATGGTCAATACTTACCTTTATGAATTTCAGCAGGCAACACACCAGTCTTAGCAATGTGCTTACTGCACACCCCTCTCTGCTTTTGTCTCACTCTTTAAAGATTTTACAAAGATTATCTGTTATAGCTGCATTGCCAAAGTGTCACTCACAAGAACTAAACCATACTTCAAAGTAGAATTACTACCACAGTTGCCACTGCCAACTAGTGATCATGAACTTCGATGACCAAAATCCAATCAGTTCATCCTTTTGTGCTGAATCCGAAGAAATTCCCTCAAGGCGTTCCTGAGATATGGGACTGATGTACGGACAACCTGCAGCCACAGCTGTCACCAGCGCAGAGGCATAAAAGCATTAAGAATTACACTACTGCATATATCAATATAACCTGTGATAAATCATCTGTCGGGTCATAGCTAGTCATCTTGAAATTAAACAATACATGAAACGCACGCCTTCACCAAACCAAGGTTGTTCGCCACAGTGAGCCCAGCACAACAAGAGTAAAAGTCAACTAGAAATACCACACAGCTGTTGTATGCCTACACAAACCGGTCATACCCATGGGAATGGGACAGATGTAAGGTCACTGTCCTTGACCTTTGACCACCAGAATCTCATCAGTTCACTCTCAACTCCAAGTGGCCATTTGTCCCAAATTTGAAGAAATTCCCTCAAGGCATTTCTGATGTATCACGTTCACAGGAATGGGCAGACGGAAGGATGTACAGACAATCAAACCAGCATGTACGCATAAGAATACATTCTCTGGATGACTGAAAAATGGAAAGACAACTTTGTTACTGTTAGATGCTCAACACCAGAGGCTGTGGAGTTGCGCTATAGGAAGCACAGAATCCAGATTTTTGGAGGTCGATCCATTCTCTGAATTAACAGAGGATATCTCAGCAAGCGCTGGGGAGCATAAAAGTGGTCAAAGATGTACAATGCATTAGCTTACGACATAGGGTGCTCTCTAAACAGCAGGGGTGAAAACTCACACAAGTTACACCCTCAGGCAATAAGAGGAGGAATGTGTGCAACAAAAGGGCAAATAGTTGAAGCACAGGGGCACTTGGGCCTTACAAATCCCTTTACACGGCCAGTTCCTTTTTCACCAACACAAACTACTTTTAGAGCTCATGTTGGCCCTATAGGTCACACCACGGCTGTAATCTAGCTAGAGGGGTACTTGGGCCAATTAAAGGAGAATTTTAGCAAACAAAAGGGCAAATGGTTGAACCACAGGGGCACTTGGGCAAACCCAGGGGCACCTGGAGTCACTTAGGTGCAACAAAACAAGATTCAACTTGGAAGTTTCCCATTAGTATCAATATTTAATATCATTACCAAGGAAGACAGCACAGTGGGGTCATGTTAGATGAAATCTAACATGCCCCTGGCCCCAAAGCTGATTTCTTTGGCCACTACTGAAGATCATCCCCAACCCATCTGATACTAAGGTTTTGTTTCCATTGACAGTCTATTCACTGCTTATTCTTTCACCAGATTTTCCAGGTTATTATGCACCAGTGATAGTTGTACTTTCATGTCAGGTCTACGAATCTGCTACATGCACCTCACTCCTGTGGCTGGCATGTGCTTATACCCACCAAAACTAGAGCACAAGATATCTCAGTGTACCCTCCAGTATGTTCACATATATGTATTTACTTTCTGCATTACAGATTCAGGGCCATCTCCATCTCATCGGCTTCAAATAGGCTGTGATTACTATCTTTCAAACAGGAAGCTGTCATCCTGTACAGAGGGAGTCCTGGTGGTGTTGAAGTACCTGTTCTGTTTTGCAGAGCCTGAATTTACTCCCCGCCAGGGACACCAGCACTCTGCCTTTGTAACTGCGGAGCTCCAGCAAGCCTTGCTTGTTTGTGGAGGAGGAGGGGGAGAGGCTGTCTGAGCGCTTCTGGGAGCTGCAGGGAGGGGGGTGCGTGGCCATCTGAAGAGTTTCCATCCACTCCTGGCGTTCCCCTATGGACACGTGTGCGAGTGAGAGTCAGAAACAGAGGAAAACAGAGCTACACTGTGCATGTGAGTGTACAAGTGTAAGTGTGTGACAGAGTGGAAGCCACAGGGAAAGAAATCAAGAAAAGGCAGAAAGAAAACTAGACAGAGAGAGATCAGGGCAATTTAAAGTCTTTGAATCAGAGCATTAATTCATCATTTTTCCATCCCTTTTGTGAGCGACACCGACGACCAAACCTCCGCCGCATACTGATGCACACAATTCCAGACTAAAAGTAGGTGAAACAGGATGAGTCATGATTGGTGAGAATGAACTTCCTGCAGACTACATCCTGCAAAGCTGAGCAGTGCAAATAGAAATGGATGCACTAGAGATATGGATAGCTGCTTCTCTGAGATATGCAAGCCTCAAGCAAGATGTGGCGAGGGTAATTTGAGTCTTAAGCAGCACCTAATTAAAAAATACAGCTTCTAATGAGACACAGCCACAGATCTATGAATCCACTAATCTGTCTCAGTCTGGAAACCAACAGAGAAAAGTCACAACACACATACAGTATACAAGAATTTACACATACACAACCATTCAAAAGTTGGGGGCACCTCCATTTTTCCCAGTTGTTATTTGGGTAATTCAACAGCTGAACCTAACTAAAGATTACATTCAGGAGGCCTCTCAGATTCCGTCCTCTACAACTTTTAAAACAGACATAAAAGAAAACATGAAGGCCATTCCCCTACCGCCCAAGACACTGTGCTATCAAAGCCAGCACACTGGCAACACAAGAGATACCAGGAGTGTAAACAAGCGCACGCAGCAGCTCCCACTGTTTTAACTGTTCAGTTCAGCACAAGACAAAAAGAATATGAAAAGGTATTTGAAATATCTGTTAACTGATAAGAAATCTAATCAGCTGAGATGGTCCTGCAAATCTGAGAAAAGGCAACAAGGCAGCCTTTTTTCTAAAAACGAAATCATAAAGGAAGTTTGAAAAGTAAATGCACTTCAGTTCAAAGCCAATGTGGCCATCAACTCAGCATCCAAAAACACACACATTAAAAAAAACGCTCTGACAGTATGACAGACAATTCAGAAATCCACAACGGGACAAAGTGATGCTGTCAGAACCACATTCTTGTGGTCAGACCCTCTTTTTCAGTAAACAACCGGATGGAGGCTCTTATGAATGTTCTCTAAACAGGAGACTTGATGTCTGTTTCCAGCTGGTTTAAAAATACTTTCATAAAATGCTCGGTGTTCAGAAGAGGAGCTTTTACTTCAGAATATTCACTTCAGCTCCCCTTTCAGAAGAAACGGCACTTACATGCAAATCAGGTAAACTATTAGCAATTAAGGCTAAGGAAGCATGAGGTTATGCCAATTTAAGAAAGGAAAGAATAATTGTTTTTGTTATATCTTATTTACGTATCTCCTCAATGTGTAAACGTGTCTTTCACTTTCTTCCCACAGCTCATCACAGCCTACAGCCTTTCTCACTACACTGCAAAGCAGGTGCAGTAAGAGCATCCGATACTGGACTAAATCAAGAAGAAAATTATTGGACACCTCATTGTTTGGTTGCGTAAGATAAATCTACACACATTTGACTTATAGACTGTAATAGTGAAGATAAGTCTCTATTTTGCAGACTTCCTTCACTCGCAGGTAGATTGTTGATATCCCGCCTTGACCCATCAGTAGCTGAGGGCTACAGGCCCGGTTCGGACAGAAATTTATAAATTTGGTCTGAAGGGTCAGGTTCGGACAAGTGGGTCAAACTCTAGACTAGATGGCTGGGGCACACAAATGTCCGCTTCATTGTCCGAAAACAGCGTACAAACTCACATGCCTCAGGTTCAGGTCAGGTTCAGACATTATATACTATAAACTTGTCAGGTCCGGGTCAGATTTGGACAGAAATATGCGGCCTGATCCAAGTTCTACTAAAAGGTGAGCAGCTGTGTCT
The DNA here is from genome assembly GCF_001952655.1 of Monopterus albus. Classification (NCBI taxonomy): domain Eukaryota; kingdom Metazoa; phylum Chordata; class Actinopteri; order Synbranchiformes; family Synbranchidae; genus Monopterus; species Monopterus albus. The sequence continues at coordinate 1,113,432 of NW_018127992.1, forward strand.
ATCCTGGATTGTCTAAATACGACATCCTTCTGCTGCTTCTTACAAGAATATAAGGAATGGAGCATTGTAAGTCAGTAGCAGTCAGTCACAACAACCACTACAGCATAATCCAGAATAAGTTACAGTAAGTGTGTCTGCTTCATATCTTAAGACCTTTATGCTGGAGTAGGAGACATTCTAACATTTTTTTTTTATAGACCAAACAATCAAGAAAGAAAATCAAGTGAGGAAAATAACCAGCTTGCCAACTGTCAGGCTGTTACCCTGAGAGCGACCTGCTGTCCTCAGCACACTCTCCTTCTGTAGAGTGACACAAGAAGTGGGGCCCTCTCAGTGACCTGTCAGTCATTTTGCAGCCACTGTCAATCTTGACACTGTCTTAAATTGACATTAATTAGCTTCTTGACTGTGACCTTCTGACCCTCCTTGCAGCCTCTGTTGACCTCTTTGACCCTGCATGCAAACGTGTCCACCATCATCTCCACTTCTCTAGACATCCCAGTCCTAGACACACTATCCACATCAGTTCCCAAATACCATATCCACTGCCTGATGCCCAACTCAGGTCTGGTCTGGCCACCCCTTCAGATTCTTATGAATTCACAAAGAGCTGGTATCAATAATGAATGGCCTGCTAAATTATTGACCGCTCTTTACATCACTAGGCTTTACTGTTCCGTTTCCGCCCTTACTTCTGAGTTCCATTACCTGCCCTGCGCTCACTTATTTGCCTGTTCATTTATTCAGGGCCTCCATCCTTTCTCCCTCCGCTCTCCTCTTCACCCAATCTGTCAGTCTGGGTGCAGAAGGGAAGGCTGGAGTGAGGAATAAGGTGGGAGGACTGAGAGAAACTTGAGAAAAACAGAAGAGACAGTGGCATTCCCGTACGCCTGCATGTTAGCATGTGTGCATCCGTCTTGCATATGTTCAAGTACGTTTGTTTGTGCACACAGTCTCGCAAACAAACCAGATCACTTGCCAAAGATATTTTTACCCAGTGCAAACATGCCCTCACCTCTGCACGTGCATAAAATGAGGATACGGCTAGTCTGAGCCAATGAAGCTCAATAATTTAGCTTTATTGCTTGTTAAGGGTATGCATATGTGCAGCCTTGTATTTGAAAGACAGTTCCACTTTACACACGCAGAGAGGCAAATAATTCTCGCTGAGAGCGGATGAGAGAGTCCGCTCAACACCCTGAGACCTTAGAAGACACCCACGTAGTCTTCATCATCAGAATAAGAAAAAGAAAAAACACAGAACAGAACTGTGGCCACTTGTCTTGTTTCCTATTAATTCAATCATCTTGCTGAAACATACATGAACATCAATAAATGTCTGTATCACTCTTTATTGTTCAAGCACCAAAAAGTAGGCACTGTGCTAAGCTCCCTGCAATTGCAATTTTAACAAAGCAGCAACGTTTCCATCTACAAAGACTTGATACTCACAGTCTGGGCCAATATGGGAGGGGCAATGAAAAGAAAAAACATTAAATCAATAGGAAATCACAAAAAATATCCGGTATAAAAATATGAGGATCACGAGAGTACCAATGGAAAACAACCAATTAAGTCAAAGTCAATCAAATGAAACAAGATAAATATACCAAAAAATATTTCTAAGGACTACTGTTTTACAGAAAACAGCAATACATTAACTGTATAATGAACTTGACCAAATTACAGAAAACTACACTTTACCAAACTTTAGTCTGACTCTGCTCTCCAGTTTGTGTGTCTGTCACCTTCTTCACAACCATTTTGTTCTTCTTTACCTGTTCTCTACATGTCTCTCCAACTCTCTTTCCTGTCACCTCAAACAAACTCAACATGTGTTACAAGCGGGCTTGTGGAGAAGCAATTGCCAAAGCGTCAGAATACAAATTATTATAACACTTTTTACACGGCAATTCCCATCTTCTCCGTTGTAACACATCTGTCTGCATCCCCTCCACACCTGTCCAACACTTTCCCTTCTTGTCCTGACCGTTTTCCATCACTCTCCACTGTGTCTCTTCCTGCCAAACTCTCCTTCCGTCTCACTTTCTTCTCCCACATTCCTGCCACCACTCTCCGCATCAATACCCACTCCCCCCAACCTTCCCCCTTCCATCTTTCCTCTCTCAAGCTGACATTACCTGAGGGAAAAGGCCACCTGCGGACCAAGTGAAGAGTCAGCCGACAGCTGTGTGTGCACTCTCTCCGGTGGTCTTCAATTATTCACTTGCTTCTCCCTCCTCCTTTTCCCTCTCTCCATCTTCACACTGCCCTTTTCATCTCTGCCTTTACCCTTCTGTTGCTTTTTCACACTGAGGTTTCATGTCTGCCTCTCTTGCTCTATCCATTCCTGTTATTCCCTCGCTTAATCCCTGCCTTCCTTTATTGCCTCTTCTTCTACCCTTCCTGGATGCCTATAACACTCCTCTGACCATCCCTCCATCATTACCCTCACATGCCACAGCCCAGCAGCTCTTTAACTCCACTTCACTAACCTAGTCCTCCTCTTTCCCCCTGTCTCCTCATGTCTCATTCTCATGCATTTCCCCAAAGATTGATGAAGCTCCCCCACAAGGCAAGTGGGCCTGTTTAAAGATGCATGAGGTGATGAGGCCAGATTTTCTCCTCTTTCCCATCCCGCCTTTCTTCTGACGACAG
>NW_018127992.1:1116223-1118165 GCF_001952655.1 Monopterus albus
CTCCCAGAGCTTGTCAGGATGGTTGAGTCTGACATATGATGATCAGTGAGCAGACAGTGTGATAAATGACACAGCTGAGGACCTGCGGCTCATAAACGGACAAAAAAAAAAAGGCTGGCAGTCATCGATATGATGATGCGATATGATGAATCGAGGGAGAGGAAGGAGACTCACTGATGCTCAGAGCTCACTGTGCTGGAAATTAATGAAAGGAGGTTTGAAGGGCAGGTTGTTTTTGCTATATTGCTTTTTTTAAATGAACCACAGGTGATGCAAAATTGTATGAAAAGGAGATCCTATTGGAAAGGAGGCTATTGGAACCCAACCCCATATTAAAGAGTAATGTAGTACCAGTTATGAAATATGAATGTTTCCACAGCCAGGATCATGGCTGCTTTGCTGCACCTATAACCATACCCGACACCTATAGATGACTGCAGCAAGGGGAGAAATCAAACTTAGTAGATGATGAGTTACTATACATTCAAATGTATTTTACTTTCACGCTGTTGTATATTTGGTAAGACTGTCCCTTTGTTATTTTTAACTAATATATGACACGACTGTAGCTTTCTCATCTACAACCACTTGATAAATGCAGCAAAAACTGAAAATCTCTGATTCAAGATCAATCCCGCTCAAAACCTATTAGAAGTTAATACCACTGCACTGCTGCTAGTGTTGTTCAACAGGGCTTCGATGGCACCTCTCCACATTAAGGCAAGTTTTGGAGCAGATTTCTACAACAAAAATCTTTGGAAAAAGTTGCATACTGTAACTTTAATGCACGGATATGAGAGTTATACTGTTTCTCTTCAAGTACACTATAAAAAGTATATTTTGTAAAAAGGTAGAACTGTACCGTGCATACAGATACCTTGCAAAATGGTTATTAATTACATAACATACAATGAACATTTCATTTAGGACAGAGTGGCAGGGAAAGAAATGACAGGGAGAAAACTGCACATGGAGAAAAAGAGACAAGAAAAGAAGCCAAAGGACAAGCAGAAAGAGCAGCAAGAGGAGACAAGACTGTAGATGACTACAAACTCCAGAACAAAAAAGAAAAAGATGCACTTAATGTACCTTCTCTTTCAGCTCGAAATATGAAGGTCCGAAGGGGGGTGACCACCTCAAACTTGTTATCGCCCAGTCCTCGCACTTGTCTGATAGCACTGGCCAGGATCATACCTTTGGAGTACATCTCCTAAACAGACAAACACAAACACATAAACAGACAGATAAAAGCGCTGCAAAACAGGCACAGAAACACACACAGCTTCATGCATGCTAATAATGTTACTGAATTGTTTTCCCAACACATTGTTTGCATCAATAGAGTTGTAATTCTGAGTTGTATTACCGTTAGCTACAATTGCATTCAATTTCAAACGTCACTGACCAACATCCTCATCAAACTAGAACCATAACCCATCAATACAGCATCATATTTATTTCTGGAAATAGCTTCCCTGTTCCCTTTCAAGCAGCAACTTTGATAAATGGCACAGAGCTCTTGGTCAAGAAGCCTTTGAATCAAGCAGCTGCTGCAGGGATATAAACAGGAAATGCATACTGTATCTTTTCATATGAGCTACAAACACAAGAATAACACAGTGCTGTCATTTCGGTATTCGGCAGCATCATAAAATAAATCTACAAGCTCAAAACAAACTTCTCAAATATTTAAAAAGAGACATTCACACTGCACAGACTTCTGGACTTCTGTGCTAGCCACAGTTTGTCCATAACGAACACCATGTTCAAGCATAAGGGTGTCCATCAGTGCACATGGCACCAGGACACCCTAGGCCGGAGGTCGATGATCGACTTTGTGGTTGTTTCATCTGACCTCCGGCCGTATGTCTTGGACACTCGGGTGAAGAGAGGGGCGGAGCTGTCAACTGATCACCACCTGGTGGTGAGCTGGATCCGATGG
>NW_018127992.1:1120408-1144236 GCF_001952655.1 Monopterus albus
GGCATTCCCCCGGAGGAGCTGGAGGAAGTGTCTGGAGAGAGGGAAGTCTGGGCATCTTTGCTTAGACTGCTGCCCCCGCGACCCGGTCCCGGATAAGTGGAGGAAAATGGATGGATGGATGGCATTCACAGTGTACTGGGGATTTGTGTAAAAGCACAGGAAGTGCTTGTTGGGTAAAGTGGGATTTGGCTGCATGTGTATTGTTTCATTACCACTGTGTTTTCCCCAAGCAGCTCTAATGGAAGCATCCAAATAAGGAGGATGTTGCACTGGAGACTTTGTGACCCTCTTTGCAGTGTCCCTTGACAATGGCAATTAAAGTACTGGGTCACTGTCAATGGGGAAAAAGAGACAGAAGAAACAGGAACCTCAATATTATAACTTCTAGAAAAGCTAGGACAGAATGGTACCACCAATGAATCAGTATTCAAACCATGATGACTCAAGTCTAACAGAGAAATGACCTTAAAGTAGTTGGAAAAAGCCAAGAACATCTCAGACTGTAATGTTCTTGCAAGAGTGAACTGGGGGACAGGGCATTATGCTTCTGTAGCGGCATGAAAATCATAAAAAGGGAGAAAGGGGTTGATGCACACATTGCATTATTCATGTTGATAATATCATTATCATTGCAAAGTGTGAAAAAAAAAACAGATACAACTCTTTTTCTGTCTGTCACTCTTCACCAGGCTTGACCTGAATTTTGATTCTCTGCAGTCCTGTGCACATTATAATGGCTTGTTGTGACTGTCACAAACAGCAGCATACTGTATGTCTGCTCTACTGTAGTGCTGCCGTCACATCCTGCAAAAGGCACAGAGTGCAAAGTAAGCGAAGTAAGGATGAAAGGAGAACGAAAAAGGAAGTGAACTTCTGACTTCCACCTCTCACCATTCTTTATTAAGCCAGTGACCTCGCCATCCACATAAGCTTATTTCTAGAGACCATACAGCCAAAAATATCCAGCACAATCAGTTAGGAAGAGCAAGGGGGTGAAGAGGAAGGATGAATGGATGGAAGGAGTATGAAATAAAAAAAAAGAGAGAAATTAGCTTTGTGGGGAAGGCCAAGGAGAGGACTGAGAAAATGGAAAGAGCATAAAGGGGCACAATAGATGGGAAAATCAACAGTGGAAATCTGTAATCTGGAAGATAAAGATGAAGAAAATGGAAAGAGAGACATCATGTAAGAGGGTCATTAAGGGGTCCTTCTCATATTAAAGCAAAATGTTAACAATAGCAAGAAGTGGCTCAACCTAATTACTGTCAGCCACCCCACCCCCCCAAGGGTTTCACGCCAATATCTCATCTCTTTTTTTCTCCCCTCTATATTTAGACAGAAGTTACAGCCAGGTTAGGAAAGGAAGACAAAGTGTGTATGCATGCATGTGGATGAATTAGCTTGGTGGCTGTGTGCTGATAATTATACCCCAGTATGGGCTGACGGTAATTAATTGTTTTAATTCTAGTTTTGGGGTCATGAAGGACAGAGTTGTTTAATTGCGAGCTGTGCATCTGTAAATACTCTGACGGCAGAGTCAGCAGAGAGACGATGAAAAGAAGAGGTCTGCGTTAAGACAACACCGCGCACCGCAGACACCCGCACGTAATGTTTATAGACTGGTCTCAAGAGGACAGACTGCCAAGGAAGCAATGAGGCTTAACTATCTCTCTTTCTCCAGTAACAGACACACCTGACTCACCTCCCCTTACAAAGATCTCCACACTTGTTTCCCATAACTCTCACCTCATCCCTTCTCTTCCCATTGACTCTCAGCTCCCTCTCTCCCTCACTTTCTCATTCTACCCATTCCAGTATCACCAACTCTCATTTCACCTTCCCAACATTTGCCAACCCATATCATTTTGCCAGGCGGTCCCCCATTTTTGTGGAATTGCCTGTTCTGCATGGATAACTATGTCTCCATTCTTAAAAAAAAAACAAAAAAAAAACTGCAAACTTCAGGAAACAATTAAAGCAGTGCAATGGTGCTAAAGCCTACAATATTGGAGGCACCATGTGCAGAGAGCAGGGAGGAGGGTAAAGAAAATAGAGAGAGAGTTTTACCACCAACATGGAGTCAAGGTTCCGGCATCTCCAATGCATCAGATTTTCAATGGAGGTACGAGGACACCTACTGGTTGCAGTAGAAAACTGCACCTCTGAGAAAACACTTGTGGGCAGTATTGCAGCCTTCAGCAGTGTTTCCTGAGTGGGATGCCCCAAGGATTTTCAAGATAATGCTCTTAGGGCAAAGATGTTATTAGGTCTTAAGGAGATGTCCAAGTGAAGTCTCAAGTCTTATCAAAGGCCTGGAGGGTAAGACCATGTTAATTATAAGGAAGTAAGTTGCATGTCTGCTGAAAATCAACATGCCATATTTTTCCACTTCAAACCCGCATTAATAGACCAATCAGTTCCATTTCACAGGTCTAATGACTTAATATTAAAAGTGTGTGGCCTTGCATGGTAAAGTCTATCCATCACAGTATTATTTGTTTCTTATTGTGTTGGGATTTAACAAGGTCAAAATCTGAGACTTTTGCTTTGAAATAGTCAGCAGTGTTTGTGCTATATACAGAAACACTGAGTCAGGTCATGTCATTAAAAAGACTGTTCTAGCAGCAGGGTAGTCCAAGCCCTCATTTCTCAACATAGGAGTGGCACAACTCAGAGCATCAGGTTTAAGATTTTGCTTACAGCTAGCAATATTTGGCATTTTGAGGACAGTGCAAGAAGCTGTTAACAGTGAAATATTTTCACATAATATACAGTAGCTGTACATGTTAACAAGCTTACTTATCTAGAGATTCATCAGGTAGAGAGCAACATTAACACTGATTTCATGTTATAATTGTGTCCACATGACAAATCTAACTTTCATTTTCCTTTAAAGCTCCATCGTACTCCAACTCCCAAGGGAAATCTGTCTCTTTGGCTGCTAAATGTTCCAGTATGCTAACCAGCTAGTCACTAACTTCTTCTGTCTGCCAGCTGGCGTTGGACAGGTAGTGTACAATAGCATTCAGCTGCCTGCTCAGGGTGAAGAGAAAGTTAATGAGAGCTATGAGTGAGTGAGAACAGTAAAGCTGTGGGCCAGAAAAACAAAATGACCTAAAGGAAACTTTTTAAAAAAGTCACATCAGAGAGGAACTGCAGAGCTGGGTTCATCACTACAAGCACCCCCTTTCACTTTACATAGAGTTATCTAATCCTTTGTTCCCCCATCTGTGGGATGTGCTGGAGGGCCCATCTCACAACTCATGTGTGTGTTGCCAACCCCTGGACTTGGGAACATAGCTTAACCTCTTACACTAAGGTGGCATATTTGAATTCCGTTAAAATTTTAAACACTGCTTGAGGTTTTTAGGCAGAGATATTCACCCAGTAATTAACTACCATGAACCCGAAACCAGAGTTCCCTGCAGACCTCCCTGGTCCATGTTATTAATTCAGGACAAAAGCCCAAGTCCTCCTAAAATTAATATCAATCTGCAGTTATAGGCAGCTCTTTATACCTTCAAGAGAAAGAGAGACAGAGAAAGTCAAGCAAACTGCACACACTAAGAGACTGATCCCAGATCCTAAACCACATCTCCCCTTTGGCCTCCTCTCCCCACCCCCATGCTCTCATCCCTTCATCCCTCCAAGTCATCCTCCGCACTTCCTCCCGTCACTACCATGAAATTAAGCTTTTGACTGTTTTCCCAAAAACACACACATGCACAGACACACACGACACCACATCAGGGCCCTGAGGACTAGTTTTCAGGCCCAAAGCATTCTCCCAAGTCAATCCCAGTGTTGACGAAATCAGGCGAAAGGGGTGATTGATGAGACGGTTTGGATACAGCGCTGCAGAGAGGGAGAAGTGAGACCGAGGATCTCGCTACTCTCCCACGCCACTTTCGCTATCCTGATGATGACATCACCATGGCCAGAGAGCTTCAAGGTGTGACGGTGATCAAGTGTGATTAGCTGTGTCGGGGCTGATGGATCCCAGAGGGTTTCACACTACAAAAGAGTTTTGGGGATTGAAAGTTGGAGAATGAGGAAAAAGCAGTGTTGGCATGATTTTTGTGTCTTTACTGGTAGAAAAAAAAAACTGCATAGTAAACTGATAAAACCATGCAAATATAAATCTTGTTTTATTAAACTGAAGTCTAGAGCAGACTAAGTAAATTTTGTCATGAATTGCATCCTAGACATTTTTAAGATTCAAGACAAAAAAAAAACAAAAAAAAAAATCATTAAACATCTTGTGCCCTGGAGCTGTTACCAATGCTACATTTTACACCAGCCAAAAACAAGATGCGTTTCTAGCCAATACTGTTGGTTAGTGGCATTATCTTCTTATAGGGTTAAGGTGACATTCCCATGAACAGGGGTGGATCTAGAAAACTTTGGACAGACTCGGAGAGGGGTGGCATGTTTGAAAAGTGTAAACCCCTAGTTTTATGAAATAATAAACACATTATTAAGAATAAAACTGTTTATTTGTGTATAAAAGAGACAGGCATAGCTAACTTGGCTGCGCTCCTTATTTATTCTTGGCCAGGGAACATCTTGATCTGAGGCGAATCATGCCAAGTACTCCACAACAACAGAATGGTAGAAATGGTAAATGGACTGTATTTATATAGCGCTTTTATGCACTGGCCAAAGCGCTTTACAGGGAGATTATACACCATTCACCCATTCACACACACACACACACACTCACACACCGATGACGAGAACAGTATAATTAAAGGAATACAAGATACTTTATCAGAATATAAAATGAGTCTTTATGCAGATGAGTTATTATATTTACAGGATCCCTATAATTCTCTACAGGAAACTTTACACATTATTAACACATATGCAAATAATATACTGCAGGCAATCATATAAAATGAAACAGATTTGACCAATATCAATTGTAAAGCACCAAAAAAAATGTTAGTTGCAATTAAGGCAACAATTTTTCCATTGGTTTTCATTTTTCATCCATTAATACTGACAAGCATCACATTCTGACTCTGGCAGGGGTGGCCAGTCAGATCCTGGAGGTGGCCAGTGCCCCCACCTGGACACCCTCTGGCTCCATCCATGTCTCATCAATCTCTTCTGAACTTAACTATAATGGTTAAAAATCAGCATTTAGCATTGCCTTTGTTGGCAGGAAAAATTTTTATGAAGAAGCTTGAGTTAGCCAAGTTTAGCTTAGCTCTCAATAGATTTAAATCGATATATAATAATGTAATTGTGTGCATCTGCATCTAGCACCATCTAAAGACTTTCTGATGAGGCTTTAAAGTACAACAAGACACTGGGGTTAGGGTAAAAGACACACAGACACAACTGGCTGTTTTCACTGAATACTGATGTCATCTGACCCAGTTTCAGATCTTTACAGTGGAATCCTGTAATCAGAACAACTCAGAACAGCTGTGTAGCTTTGAAACCCTGGTGTCAAAATGATAAACGATGAGCAACAAAAACAGTAAGTATTGTGAACAGTACAGCACACACACAAATACATGGACTGTGAGGAAAAGCAGCATATCAGTTTCCTACATAAAGCAGTGCTGAGAGACATCCTTGCAATCATCATCTACCCTGTTGAAGTGGCACTGGGTGGTACACAGGGTGCTACAGGGCCTCAGCTGGCTGCACAGTGCAGGGATGACAGAGATTGTACCCGACCTCTCCATTCACCCGAAACATGATGAAGCTCTTTCAGAGGGAGGAGTCGCACTGGCAGGACCACTTTACCAAGTCTAAACAACGATTCTCCGTTCACACACACACACACACACACACAAGGAAAGACAGAAAAAGAGTGCTCCTCCTCCGTGCCTACGCCAACAGTGACAGAGTGTGAGGAGCCGACTCGTCAGCATCCCCCGCCGATTCCCGCACCACCAGCAACAGAAAACGTCTTGATAAATAAAGCAGCAAATGCAACGGAAAGAGAAAACGAGGGAGAGACAGAGGGAGCAAGAGAGCATGGAGGGTTATAATTAGCAAGTGATTAACGAGCCGGTGTCAGACAGGTCCCACATCATTGATTGTGATGTTGTGCAATGCTGCTGCTGCTGCAGCAAAAGCGAACTGGCCCTGGGAGGGGGCGCTGAGGTCACCGCTCACACAGCAATGTGTTTGTTCTTAGTGCAAGATACATGTAGGCCATTAGTTTGAACATGAAGGTAAAGAACATTATGTCAGATAGATTATAGACACAGATTATAAACACAGGACACACAAAAAGCCACTTTGAAAGGATAAACAAATCGTATAGTTTAGTGTTCATCTGTGCTTAGTATAAATTTTGTTAGAGCTCTGAAATGTATTTGATCCCCATGTTTTATATTGACTCAGTTTAAATGCAGATAGATCACACCATTACCTCTGCCTGTGTGGTGAACATCAGTACTTTCTGAGAACTGTCTAAGATGTATCTGTAGCATGGTAGAGTTTTACCCTTTGGTCTGATAAACTTAGATGTTTTATTTAGGGTGTTCTTTATTTAATACTGATGCACTGAGCAGTTTGGCTTATTTTGCTACTGGGAAAATGAGGGTTAAACACTGTGGTACTATCCATCCATTATTTATGCCGCTTATTCCTAAATAAAGTCACAAAGGGGCTGGAGACGATCCCAAATGACACTGGGCGAGAGGCAGGGTCCACCCTGGACAGGTCACCGGTCTGTCATAGGGCTGACATGTAGACAAACAACCACACATACTCACACTCACTCCTACAGGCAATTTAGAGTCACCAATCAACCTAAGCTGCATGTCTTTGGACTGTGGGAGGAAGCCGGCAAGAACCCACACAGGAACAGGGAGAACATGCAAACTCCACACAGAAAGGCACCGGGTCAGCGCAGACTCGAACCTGGAACCTTCTTGCTGTGAGGCAACAGCATTAACCCACTATAGTACTATATCTGCACATACAGATGAACAGCTACAACTTCGTAAGTACACTAACCACTGTTTCCCAGAATCATCACATGCTAACAATGTGGTTATAACAGGCATTAATTGACACTGGCACCAAATTTGAAACTCTTTAAAAAGGTGAAAATTCAAGCTAATGTTTTTATAAGCTCAGTCAAAAACAACTGTCTTCATTTAAAAGTGCAGCTAAAACCCGTGGACGAATGTTGGTGCAATACTAAAAGTTTACTGTCATCTTGCTCGCATCTTTGTCCACTCCCTCCTAAGCCAAAGTTCAAACTCAACTGTCACACAGATAAAGAAGGAAGAGAGGTGCAGGGAGGGAGAAATGCTGACGGAGGCAAACAAAGAGGAGAATCTCCTTTTCCTGTCCTCCTTTCTTTCTTTGAGAACTGGTCAGGTGCCAACATCAGTGCACTTGACTGTACGACTGGGCAGGCACACAGAGTGTTAGCCTGTCACACATGGCATAATGCCCCTCCATCCATGCTTCCATTCTTTAGCCTGCCAAGCCAAAGATGATGACAATGAGGAGGAGAAAAATAAGAAAACATTTAGGTACTTGGTTCAGCTGCTCATGGTAAAGATATCCGTCCTGCAAGAATGAAACCGACTCCACGGGTGTGGAGGCTGTGGGCATCAGCAGGCGACAGGAGGAGTGCAACAGTGTGTGAAGAAGTGCATGCAAAGGGTTTGGGGCTTTAGTAACCATTAGCATGTACAAGTGCATGTGTTCCCCCCCCCCATCTACCTTGTCACTGTTGTAGTAGGCCAGGCTCTCCCCGTCGAATCTCACCCACCTCCGCTGAAAGACACGCTTTCTGCAAAGAAAGGTGAAAAGGTGAGGTGTAAATGTGTTTAATGCATTCTCAAATTAAACCATCTGGCTCATTCAAACAAATAAACCACTGTTATGTAAAAATATATGAGGTGGTAAGTAAATCCTCACTGAAAAGGTACTCCTATTTCATCAAGAGTGCCACTAATTTATTTATTAATGTCACGGGTTGTGTCAATTAGCACAATCAAAACAAATGGCTACTTTAAGTTTGAACATTTAACAGCCCAGTGGCAGTTTGCCAAACCTATGCAAATCGGGTGGTGGGGTAGAATATAAAATGGAAGAAAATGATTGACAGCTCTGCCTTCAAGCTATGGTGAAGCATGCACAGTAGCACCAGGAGACTGGTTTAACCAGAGCAAACCAAACTAAGAAAGCTGATATACTGTACATCCCATTACTCCAAGGTTATCTCCCATCTCCCTTTTTTTTCTCCACAGTACTATGCATTATGGATAGAGCTCCCTCAGGTTCCTGTGTCTAATAAGTTCTAAATAATCAAAAGACAGAAACATATGACTAAGCAGCATAGAAACAGGAAACACTGCTGTGTGTGCTGCAGAGCTTCCTCACCACATGCAGACAGTTGAGTGAGATATTCTGGGTTGTTTGGTGAAATGTGCTATGCTACAACTGAACACACACCTACCTTTACAGGAAATAAATATGACCAACGTAGTAAAGCTGCAATGAAACTGGCAGCGATGAGGTCTGTGCAGATTCGTGTATCATTACGTCAGAAGAAAGAAAATGTACAATGTGTGATCATCTGAACCGGACCTCTAATCACATTTATCAGCCTTGAAAAGTAGCTTAACGTACCCCTGAGGCGACAGTTTGTCCAGCCAACCCGCCTTGAGCACCTGGATTTTGGGGGCTCCGTAGAAACATGCATATGGGGAAATATCAGTCACTTGATTTCTGTTCGCACCCTGCAGAGCTTCTGTAGGCTCCGAGTAGAGGTCACACTCCACCATGACCAAGGATCCATCCTTAGGGCCAGAGGCAGCTGGAGCGTCAGGGGCCACTGCAAAGTGTTGGTCCAGAATGGCTTTCGGCAAAACGCTGGCGTACTCGTCCACTGTTGAGTATTCATTTTTGTAGGGGTCTGGGATAGCTAGAGCTGGTGGAGGATCTTTGTCCTTAGGTGTATTGCTTCTGTATAAGCACAGATGACATAAACATGTTAAACGTTTATATACTACAGTGACAAAATACCAGTACTTTACCGCCTTCTCTTGTAGAACATGTCAAGTCTTTCAGCCAAATCACTGCTACAGTAGGTGTGGTTTGATGATGATGATTAAAGTAGGGCCTACCCACAGTGACCCACGCTGGAGTACACTTCTGCATAACTGCAGTGAGGTGAGTGGTTTAACAACCATTAGAAACAAAAACAAGGTTTTCAGATGGTGTTATGTTAGAAATTGTAGCCAACAATTTTAGGTAAGGACAAGCTGCAAATGTATTTTAACATCACTGTAGAACTTTACACATGAGATGCAGCATGCTAGAGCAGGCCAGCTGTGTCCCCCTCCTTTCAGTTTTTATGCTAAGCTAATCACCTCCAGTAAATCCATAACTATCATACACACGAGTGTGGTATCGACCTTCACACGCAACTCTTCGCATAAAAGAGATGCATGCAAACAAACTGAGGTATTCAGTGGCTGGAGTTTATTAAGAGCTTAAGACCACTTGAAAATGCTTAGTTCTGCTTTGAAAGTGCACGTACACTTTAACAGGCAGATACATAACATGATCAAATCTCCTCAGCCATGTTACACTGAGAATAGTCATGGCAAAAACGTCAGTGGTCAGTTGTTCTGTCTTGACATTTGATGTTCAATCTACACAGTGAGAACAAGGGAAGGTAGTATTGTATCAGCATACCATACCTCTGTTTCTGTTTTATGTTGTCCCTCATACCCTTCTGTAATGCTTCTTTAGCACCTTGGTCCTACAGAGCACAGAAGAGATTAGCATCAGATGAGGAAAAAAGCCCATCTGTCTGTCAGACACTTATCATGTTACTGCACTACGCTATGTTAACTTTAGTGGCTTTGTGACATTTCCACTGACATTAAGGGGCACACTGTGTCCATGGTGACAACATTAACAGGAAGTTTGGTGGCCAAAAAAAAAAAAAAACAAACAAACCACAGATTGTGCTGAAGATCTGAGAAATGTCTCTTCCTGTTTGGCAAGCTGATACTCACTGTCCACTACTGGGACCGTATGCTGTCTTACCGGAGCACTTTCAGGGTTGTTGTACAGGAATGTTTCTCCATAGGGAGCGATAGGCGACAAAGTTCCTTGAAGTGAAGCTAAAAAGGACACAGAGACAACACAATAGTTTTTTTTCCATTGCACTGAAACAGTGTGAAGGCCTAAACATGGTGCATGAAAGTGAAGAGCTTAACAGGATTGTCCCAGTCAAATTTTAAATCACGCAGATGTTATAGCGCCCTTTGATTAAACCAGCTCCTTGATCTGAATAAGTGTGCCAACACTTGATCCATGCATGTAATTAAATTTTGTTTTAGCATGCCTCTCCCTCTGCCTCGGCATCTTTCCCTGCCCAACGGGGAGCATGATCCTCTTCAGTGTGTCTCAAGCAATCTCTGCCAAGGCCATTTCTCTGGCTTAGCTCCTGCAGGGACCGTGGTCGGCGGTCAGAGATGAAGAGTAGAGAGACTCTGGACAGACACTATTAGTCTGGAGACCTGGGGCCACCCTGCGTGGGCCACATTCTGTCACTGTGAAAAATGACACCACACTCTCCTGGGGATTGGGAGGGCCAGAAGAATCCGCCACAGGGCTCGACACACACACACACACACAGACACCGGTGGAGGAACAGATATGCACAAAGACCATGGTGCACAAGGATCAAAATGGCCTCAGAAACATAAAGACGCCTTGAGACCACCACAGGCATCAAAGGATGGAGAGTCGAATAAGCAGAGACTCGCACTAGTGCCCTTACAGATGTGAATGTACTAATTTTTACAGCTTTACAGACACACACTTCCAAGCAATGCAGGTCAATACAGAAGGGCACAAAGGGCAGGGTCAGCTTTATGCACGGGTCAGTTTACTTGATGATAACATGCACTCCAACAGCAGACAGCAACCATCAGTCACCATCTATCAGCTGCACTTCAGGAAACTCGTCAATCTTTCCGAGGGCAAATACATTGCTATTCTAGTCCGATGATGAACCCACACATTTATTTTACATAAAGGGGAAGTGCCTTAAGAGTAAAACTTCAGTCTGCCTTTTGAGTAAACCCCTGCCCAGACTACCGTGTTGTTACAGAGCTCTTGAAGAAACAATACAGACAAATGCATTCTTCAAGAGCTTTTTCTTGTGAAAGCATTCATAAGATAAGGTGTGATGGTGTTAATTAAAATTCTGTGTGCCTCCAGGAGTAAGTTTTAATTGAATCCAACAATCATTCTCCAAAAATACACTGCACATATTTTTCTTAAAGTTCTGGATCTTGGAATAAACTCTTCAAATATGCTTGGGTAAAGCGATACGTCAAAAAACGCCTTGCTAGACCTCGCTGTGGTGGGAGATTCAGCTCCCCGTTTCCCTGCTCTGGGACCGCCTTGGCTCCCTCTCTTCCTCCACTTCTCAGCCTGTTTTGCATCCTTCTCCTCTTCCTTCCTCCCAGCTCGCATCGCTGTCTTGCTTTTCTCTCTCGTCTCACTCCCTGTCTTGATCCATACAGAGAAGAAGTTGGAAAAACAAGGCCTACCAAGAGACACCTGCAGGAACGGTACACAGAACAAGCGAGGAAGGGGAAGCCAAAAAACAAGCTAGTGTGAAAATGGACAGAAATCTGTTGAAGAAAATGTCAAAGCATGGTCAAATGTGGTTCCACAAAGACCGACATCTTCACCAGGCATTCACGCAGGCTGTCATCACACAATCCTAGGAGAAGGCATAATGTCCCGTCAGATGAGACGTGAGGGTCGACTAAGCAGAGTAAATACAGCAAGGGAAGAGGCAAAACTCAAAACGTACTTGTACTGGTTGTTCTACAAGCCTGTGTGTTGTTGGCAAAGTTAAACAACTTCTAAAAAACTTTGGAGAGCTAGATGACAGGAATACACACTAGGGTCTCGCTGAGGGACAAGATGTGAGAGAGCATATTCCCTGTGAGACGAGCGCTTGAAACGAGGGCGACGCCGTTTCTCATGACACCCCCCCCCACCCCCACTCTTTTCCCTCATCTCCTCTCCCTTCTTTCATCCGGGCAAACAACAGCACCGCCGACTCTACTGCCGGATGAAATATTCATAGCAGAGATGAAGCGGATGCAGCTGAAAGACTGCGTGTACCTTTCTGTATGCTGTTGGCACCGGTGGGACCTTCGGAGCCAGTTAGGTGTGGAGGGCTGTTTGCTTGCGCTGGTGGCACGCTCCTGAGGAGGAAGACAAATCAGCAGATTAGAACCACCAGGGCAGCAGGTGGGGAAAAAACAAGTAACACCATTTAGGCATAAAGATGTGGAACTCGATAAGTTAGTTTCACTGTTTAACAATGTGGAGCACAAGTGGAACAATAACTGAATATTAGAGCAATTTGAGTTCTCCATCACCTGAATGAAAAGCAAGACAGTCGTGTTTTCATTTGCATTCATGCAGTGGCAGTATATGAAAATCTACTGTATTGCTCCAGATGCTTTATTCATTTATTTATTTTTTACAAAAAGTACACATTCTCCTAAAGTCAAACTTAATGCTTAAGGAAAAGTTAAAGAAGAATTAGGTGAGAAGATCGATGCCCCTTTTATTTCTGGACAATAAACGTGCAGCTACAGCCAGCAGATTATTTTAAGACAAAGACTGGAGGGAATCTGCTAAGCAGGCTCTATCCAAAAATAACAAAATCCCACTTACATTAAAAGAAAGTTGACATTTCAGGGAAAAGCCTGAATCACTTTCGTGCTGAGAGTTAAACGAGAAGAAACCTCTAAACCTCCACTTTAGTAAACATAATCTGCAGGCAGCATGAAGTGAGCTTGGGGCAAAGACAAGAAACTGGGGGAAGTCATTAATAGACAATACTGAGCCTGGCTTTTTTCCCCCAGAAGTGAAGCCATCATGAGTCGATCACACCCGGTGGCTGGTCGCAGAATAGTTCATAAGTCCCGCCCCCGCCATGTTAGTAGATGGGCTATGAGCTGGACTAAAAAGTTCAAATCAAATAGATTTGTCCCAGAGGTCATTTCTGGGGCTTTTGGTCAATATGACGCTGATGTGTGTGTGTGTGTGTGTGTGTGTGTGGTCAATGTTCTGGTAAAGCTGTTTTTATTAAAGTTATTTGATGATTTAAAAAGAGGTGTATTTTGGATGATTTGACAGCTTTGATTGGAGGTCTGATACGTCACTCAGCTACTCCGTCGTCCATATTTATATACATTTTGTGGTTTCTAGTATTTTTGCTAAGCTAATTTAACCAACTGCTACATGTACAGTGGTATCAATAACACTCAGCGAGAAAGCAAAGCGAAGAAGTCATTAACTTAAACTGTCATGTACCTGTCCTCAAGCGGTGGTGTGGTCTGACTGGGGATTTCAGGAACAGGCCGGTGCCTCAGTCGATAGGAGCGAGTTAGCCGTGGAGCAGTAGAACTGGGCTCCACCTCATATATAGAGTTTTCCACCATTTCACCATGAAACCCCCCACAATCTTCAGTCGCTGCTTGGCGAGGAACTTCATCAACATCAGAGCTCGGCAGCAAGGAAACGTCCCAGTCTGAAGGCATTTCAGAAATAGAGAGAGACTCACTACTACTGCTGCTGCTGCTGCTGCTGTTGTTGTTGTTTACCTAGCCCTTGTTGTTGTTTACCTAGCCCTTGTTGTTGTTGTTGTTGTTGTGCGTAGAGCTGGCTGAGGTGGGCAGGAGTGTCTGTTCTCTGGGATGACCTCAGTTTCTGTTCTCTGTCCTACTCCTGGTGGCAAACTCTGACTCCCTTCATAATTATACTCCCTCCTCTCTGTTGGCTGGTAGTCCTGACATGAATTCTCCTTTTTGTTCTTTCGAAAGATATGTCTCGGGTATAGCATGGGCATCCTCTGGCGCCCACTATTCTCCTTCTCTCCCTCCTCACCACCACTCTGCAGATTCACCTCTAGTGCTTCCAAACTGCAGAGGATGCGCCTCCGATGGCCTGTTGGAAGCACACTGAGCTCCAGCAGGCGCTCATCTGTGATGTCCTTGCAGTCCACCAGCACTCTGTACCCTCCCTGCTGGAAACATGGGGCGTACTGGACCAGGCGGAGGGAGGACAGCCACTCCACAATCTCCATGCTGGGCTCTTGTGGTTCCAGCATGATGCTCTAATTCCACATCTGCCACATCAGGACAACCTTTAGAAGATGTAGGAGTTGAGATTTGAACTGTAGACACAAAAAAGAAAACAAAATTAACTGATGGAAGATGTAAACTTAAAAAGCTGCATGCACTGTAAAACAGAATTTAATCTTTTGCTTTAGACAGAACTTCAAGAGTTAACTGTTGCATCATAAAAAGGATTATTATTAACCTTTGTAAAAAAAAGCAGGAATTATTTAAAATATCTCTTAGGCTCTAATGTTTTGTATTTTCCTAGAAGCCAAAATAATCCAAAGTGGATTCTGCCTCCATTTTCAAGGTTAGAGTCATAAGGGTTCAATTTTTATCTTTAATAATCAACTGATGGCATTATTAGAGTGTAGCTGTGGAAACATGACCTACTCGAGGGAGCAGTTCAGCATCTTGGGAGATACTGTTCATTCGCTTTGATGAGAAGAATGATACGACTTTCATGTCTGTACATGAACCTAGAGATGAATCTCTTAGCTTAACAAAATGGAAATTTCACCAGCAGTGACCTGCCCTCACCAAGTACGATATGAAATGCTTGTATATACTTGGTTGCTTGTGCACTTAGGCATAAGTATAGATTTATTGCCAAGTATTATCAGAAATACGAGGAATGTGATTCCAGCCCAATGGCCCCCCAATGTGCACAACACTATAAAATAGAGTAAAACCAAAGGATAAAAATGTACACACATGCATATATACACGTTAAAAAAGAACTACTAAATGTATATCAATATGTTGTTGCACAGTGGTGTTTACTGCGTCCTGCCATACCCTTAAACATAGACCAACTGCTCGTCAGTGGGCGTAATGAAACACGGAAGTCTAAGTGTGGTGGTTTTGGTTAAATACTGAAAATGGAAGGGGCATGGATCAGGTCAGGCCCTGTTCCTCTGGTTTAAAAAAAAAAAAAAAATCTGCATACATGTTTGTTTAATGTACAGAAAAGCTAATTAGAAAAACTAAAATGACTTTTCTGTTTAGGAGTACTTGGATTTCAAACTGAACCAATGCAAACATGTTAATTTGTACGTTTCAGGGGAGCCGGTAGACTGATGTCTCCCCCATCTCACATTTTATACCACAGAAACATGAGTGGTATAGATCTCCTCATGTATAAGCAAAAAAAGCAAACTTCTTTTTCCAAAATGTCTATTCCATAAGCTTGCTCTGCAAAGATCAAGAAACATGTACTGTATAGTTTGCAACACTCCTGGATGAAACTGCAGGAAACTGCAATAACTGTGAGGAAGTGTGTTGCCAGGTTTGGTTAGAGACATGCGGTACCTTGAGGTCTGATCAAATAAGAAAGAAAACTGAATTTTTGCACAAAAAAAAACTTTTCAAAATCATGCATTGATGAACTATGGCAGATCAACGTGCTTTCAAGCACCATCTCTGTCCATCTCACACATCAACAATTTCACATGCACTTCTCTTTTATTTACTTTATAAAGAGGACATGAAGTGATACTTCTGCTTTCAGGTAAATATGGCATGTAGATGTGTTTATATTTGAAAGTTTGCTGTGCAGTTCACAGAACACTTGTGAACAGAAACAGATATTGATCTGTTTTAATTATAGCATGATGTGAGTTGTACAGCATTTTATCCTCTAGTGCATTTCTGCACAATATTCTAATGTGAAGGAAAAGCTGCAGTATTCATGCCATGGTAAATCAGTTGTGCTCATGCATGCTTTTCAAACTCAACCTGTTTCATCTTGTGAGCATGCAGGCACAACATTAAAATCCCCGCTCTACACATGGCTGTATTAAGTCTTCATCCTAGAGGCCTATACATCCAATCAGAGCAGACCAGCATCAACATGCAGGGACCTGTACTGTACTTTATCAGCCAGCAGTGCCACACGTCAAAGCTTGCTAGCATATTTGACCTGGTCTGTTGCATACACGCCCACTCACACAGCTAACATTATTAAGGAGTCTATATGGGAGTTCTGGTCCACAGATTGTGTACAGAGGACAGCAAAAGGAGAACTACACAAATGAACCAGCTTACACACACAAACCATATGGGCATGAGAAGTGAACCAGCTTACACACACACACACAAACCATATGGGCATGAGAACAGCTGGTGAGCATGCAGACATAAAGATAAAACACACAACTCACTGACACACAACAGGGCTAAAAGAGATTCCTTCTTCTACAAAACAAAACTATGCCAGCACAGAGCAGGTATGTGTCTGTGTTACACCCACTATCTGGTGACTCCTACAATAGCACAGGTACACTAGGAGTGAGTCACAGCATGCAAGCACACCTACCTGTGCACATCCCTCAGCCAGCCAACCCTGAACAAAGTCCACTTTGTATCCCCTTCCTGGTTTGCAATTTGTGTTCTCTATCTAAATATCCTAAATTTCAATATTAAATGTTGTTTCCTTCTTTACTGCTTTATTTGTGCGGGACAAATACAAATTAATTTACAGCAAAGATGTAAAAGTGTCAGATTTAGCCAGAAGGCTGAGGACTCACACACACACCTTTGCAAGAATGCAACACAAAACCCACTTTTGTTAAGCAATCCTTCCGCAAATGTTGCTTGGTTGGTTGGGTAGGAGCCTCTGTGCCTTTTTAAAAAGGCAGGTAGCAGCAATATCAGTGGGTCACACGTATGTGATGTGCGCATTTGTGTGTTTGCACATGTTGGAAATGGTAAAACGATTATTTTTAAACTCATGTCTGAGGGATGCGGTTTTACTCCACTTCCTTTTTACACTTATTTTAACCAGCAAAAATGACTGGTAAATGATAGAAACGACTGGTGGTGCCTCCAGCTCGGACGCTTTAAGCAGCTAATTTAACTTAAACTAGTTTAATCGTGCCTGCTAATTGTAGTCGGCTTTTCATAAACACTTGGAGTCAAGATGTTGGCGTAACGCGCTACCGTACGACGTTTAGCAAAACTTACCTGCGGGTTAAAAACAGGAGAACGGCTCTGCATCATCCGCGCACCTTTACGCACACTTGTATCCAGCCTCTGACATATTATTAATCTGTCTGTCTGTCTGTCTTCTGTCCTCACGGCACGTTTTCACACACGCGTCAGTTTCCGTCCCCTGTCTGCTCATGCGTTGAGAGTAACGCCCATTTCAGCGCACGGCCACTTATTACCTGCAATGGTGTGCGTTTCAGAAGAGAAGTCGTCACCTTACTTTGCTTTATACTCCTTAGGCTAAACACTGCAACCAGGAATGGTGTTCTGCGGGACCCTGTTGCGCCCACTCACCGGGTCAGTCTGTCAGTGTGGTGTAAGAGAAATTAATCTCTTTGATGGATCAGATAGGTCTAAGTCTGTTTACACACAAAAAAGCGCGTGTGCATGCAAAGTGGAGGCAATTGTGGTATGTTCCTGGGAATACGCATGTCCCAGCTTGGTCCCGAGGCCCCAGGATACGCATTCAGCACCAACAGGAACGCAGCAGCCTGCCTCGCACACACATAATGAAGCGAGTCCTGAGGAGGAAAGAACACCTTTTGGTCATTATTTATTAAAGGTGCAGCAGAGTTAAATATAACGCTGAATTTAAAAGGTGTATGCCATTGTTGCAAAACATTGGGAATTTCCGTTGTAGACTGGCATTTGCAGTGATACGCCAAAGTAAACACATTAACATTAAAGGCAGAAAGCCTCAAGGATTAACATGTTGTAAACATATATATAGTTAGTACAATGAATTGTGAAAAAATGACATACTATGAATACAACTACTACAAGCAGATTAAAATGGCAGTAAGTTTCTAACTGTATTGCAGATTTTAAAAACTAAAATTATATGTGGCCCTTCAATAGAATTTTTCAATATATTTATTGTTTTTATTTCGTGCCGTGTCATATTGTTCTTCCACTGATGGATATCATTAGTAATGACAAAACAATAAGAGATAAAATAGGTAATAAAATACCAGGGTACAAGTTGCACAAAGCAGCCACACGATGGCGACAAAGTGCTGCAGCACTGTGGCTCTAATACTTAAATACTCCTTTTTCGCTGAAGATATTTTGACATGTAACAGTTTATAACGTGAATAATTAATGTAGCTGCCTCCGTTTTATTGGGCTGGTACTAAAATAAAGCAGAGACGTTGTTGATATTAATAACAACACCTGTATTTTTCTTTATGTGGGAAATCAAACTATCTGCTGGGACACCATCCCACGAAGATCTCTGCAGTGCATTAAAGGAAATGAATGCTTTTACCTCTGATACTTTAAAACTCAGTTTGTTGATAATACCTTTGTATATAACATTTGCAATGGATTTTCATTGAAATGCAGCAGTTTAAGACTGTTACAGTATATTTCTTCATCAACTGAATATGCAAATCCACAAACTGAAGCTTCCCACAGTGTTTGTGATGTTTCAGGCTTAGACCTCCTCCTCAACATTCATATGCCTGTGAAACAATTACCATTCACTGTATTTAAAATAAGAATATTATGCAAAATCCCCTTCTGACCGCTAGTTGTTTTCGAATGATTCGGGAGGTGACCTAACAGGAGAAAAATGAGTGACAGAAGGATAAAGGCGGGGGAAGAGGTGTCTGGAGGACGGCACTCTGTCTTCCTGTGAATCGTCTGCTCTTTTGTTCCTCCCTGCCACGCCTCCGAGGGTCACCTCGGCAACATGTTTTACTGCTGGCAGCCATATAAATACAGCATTGGCTGCTTTAAACTGGGATAGTTGGACACAGTAACACTCAGTACCGAGGACACAGCAAACAAGGGGGACTGGACTTCAACTCTAAAAGGAGGTAGCCTACACAAGAGAATGCAGTGTATTTTAGTTCATATTTGATATTATTCACCATATTTTGTTAAATGACTGTATTACTTTTATGCAGCACAGACTGCACAAGGGGAAAAAAATACAGGCCTGATGAGATAGTCCCGACCATGACCCCTGTTGTATTTTCCAGCTCAGCATGGATGCAAATCCACATATGATTAAAGAGATGGATGAAGCTCTTCATGACACAAGGGGTGACGACGGTCTCCTTAACATGATGACTGAAACTATTCAGGTGCTTGAAGCTGTCAGACAATCCAGGAATCACTGTAATGGGGCGGTGGGTGGGAGGAGAAGCATAGGAGAAGAACCAGAGGAAATACAGAGGGGTAAAGGAGGGATGTTCAATCCAGCAGAAGATGGAGAGGATGGAGGGCGAAGGAGGAATGTTGATGAAGAGCAGGTGGAGAAAGAGTGCAAGAAGAGAGTTCTGGCAGTGCTGAGAAAGATGAGCGTTTTTCATTCAGACAGAGTGACAGCGTGGAGAAAAGCCCTGGAAGAATGTGCCCGCACGCTCAACAAGTCTCCAGCAGGTGGCAGCGATCGACAAAATCCACCTACAGCAGGTACAGTAGAGGAACTGACCCATGTTTCTCTGCATTTTAGAGATGTTAAAAATAACATTTGACAAGATAAAATGTCTTATCACATTGAGTCTTGGGAACTTTTGAAATTTCAGTGCCAGTTAAAGAGAGAGAAAGTAGTTCAAGCATCAAGTGAACATTAAAGTATAAGCAAATGTCTTGGTTAGTGTTAAATGCAGAGTTGAATTTGATGCGTATTTGAAACTGATGCCGTTTCTTTAAGTGTACGTGCTGAAGTTAATGAGCCAGTTAAAATAAAATTCCTGAAAGGAGCTGAAGCGTTATTGAAGAGACTTCAGATGCGCTTCAAATATTTTAAGCAAATATTTGTCATCAGCGTTCTTGACTATAGTTAAAGAATCTAAAATGTGCAGAGGTTTGTCTAGTAAGGGTTGTCTGTTTTACTTGTTTAAGGGCCAGAGTGTGAAGCCACACCTTGGTCAGACTCCTTTAGCAGAACTTTCCAGGGTGTTGCTGAGGACATAGAGAATATTGTCGACAAACTGAACACGATCATAACCAAGCTGGATGCAGAAATCCTCCACGTGTCTGTAGAAGAGGCCTCACTTCAGGAAACCAGAGATCCAGAAATGCCAGAGCAACCTGAAGATGGCAACAATCACCTGGAATCTAAGGTTGAGGATGGAGGGGCTCTAAGCTATACAAGGCCGTCACCAGACCAACTGTCAGACTCCATATTCGGCAATTCTGACTGCAACAGTGTGGAAGAAACTGGAAAAGCGTTAGAGGTCAAAGGTCAAGTGAGTGGTAATGAAGGCTGTGTTTCTCTAGAAAGTCAGATAGATTCACTGGAGGAGACAGAAAAGGACACGGAGATGGTAAACAGCAAAGAGGAGACAAAGCGTGAATGGATCGCCATAGGGTAAGCTGAGAAAATCATCACTGTTTTGACGACAGTTTTGTGCTGTTAAATCATCTTGTAATTAATTATTAATATTCCTGATGTCTGCTGCTTCATTTTAGACACATCTTATCAGACTGAGAGGACAAACCTGCTAGACACTGAATTCTAGTGTTTTAGAAATTCTTAAGATGCCAAATGTTCCTATTACAACTACAAAGATAGATGCAGTAATATTAGTTTAGTTTATTGATGTTGGGAGCAAACCATGCAGTATGAAGCTTTTTCTTAAGATTCTGTGATGTGCACAGTCTCCCATGTCATTTGTTTCAACTTGAGCTTCGAATTCTAGCGTGTACAGCATAGAGAATGCTTTCATACATACTGTATATCTATTTTAAATTAATGTCCAGGCTCATCGGTGAACTAGAGGGCAGCCAGTCGCACATACCAGATGCATGCTTTATTAGAGCATCTGCAGGTGTGGCTGAAGTCCTGAGGTGCGAAGCGGCCGACACCTTCAGCTGCCTCATGGTGACCGGCTCGGAGGAGCTGGTCAGCAGAGTGATCAGGGTCAGAGTTCAAGATGGAGCCAACTTGCCCTTCCCCGTGACAGTGGCTGTGCCTTTCTGGGCACGTTACCGCAGCAGTTACAGGGACGTGGCTGTCAAGGTGGTTGACGGGGAGAGGAGGGCGAGCTACATCACTCCTGTAACAACAGAGGGCACATACGAAGGACAGAGGGTAACATTGTCTTTTATTTTAGGATCTGAGAGCCTTGTGGTGCACCTTACGTGATTTCCATTATTTTGGATTTACAATCATCAGCATAAACATTCTTACTGAAACCACTTACAGCAGGTTTTATACTTGTAGTATCAGTGATCAACAGTCTCAGAAGTCTTGGGCACTGTTCTCTCTTATCAGCAGGAGCAACAGTATGATTCCCAAGACCGTAGTTGATTTAATATAAGAGAGAATATTGCTCTCTGTCAAAAACCGTTGAGCGAGTGGGATATTTTTGTTTATGTTTGTTTTATATGTCTTTGCCAGGGCTCGTTGGCAGAGGTGAGGGTGTACTCCCTGGGCCTGTTTGCAGTGGTTTCCTGTCTAAAAAGAGAAACGTACACCGTTCCTAGGAGAGGATTGTCTCTCAAGCTGCCCATGGACCATCGCGTTTCTCTCAGCTACCTCCCAGGATCCTTCGCTGCACCAGTAATGGCACAAAGCATGGTATGAAGATGATGGTTGATGACTATCTATTTATGTCCAGTGCTCCTTTTAATATAAGCACAGATTTCTTATGTATGTTTGAGACTGAGAAGTGAGAAAAATATCTTTCACTGACATGTGGGTTTGATCGTCGGTGAGCTACCTTCATCACAGCAGTTTGTTGCTTCACCCTGTGTCAAATCCCAACAGCTCGCGCTCACGTTTGTCTTTGATAAAACAACATGTTGTGTGGGGATTACTTTTGTATCGCACAGCCTCTCTGTCCAAACCGCAGCTGTTTCCTCATCTGGTTCAGATTCAGCCGGTAGACGCCATCCTCCTGGTTGCTGTCAAATCCAGGAACGATGCCTATCGCTCGGTGGTGTCTACGAGCCCGCTGCTCTACCTCACCCACCCTACCTCACAGCCACTGAGAAGGCCGCTGAGCGTGACCCTTCCCTGTCCTCCGAACCCTGAAAAGAAGAGGGGCGCAAGGGGCCAAGGGGAAGAGACACAGCATCACCACATGTGTTCTTTTAGTGCTGTTCCACCACGGGATCAACTTGTTTCACACAGAGTGAGGTAAGATAAAGACTCTTTGTGTCTGTCCTATCTATGCAAGGAGACTGCTGATGATAAACCAGTTGTTTTCCTTCTCTTAAACCTCGTTGTTAACATTTCATAATTAATTTTAATAACAATACTTTGCTTTATGACATCTCGGTCAGGTTCTCGGGTGCCTCCTTAAAGTCCTCCAAGGAGACTTCCAGTGAGACGCTGATCGTTCTGGGCTCAAAGGACAAGCAGTGGAGCCTCCTGGAGAAGGTTGCCATCAGGAACCAGCAGAACGGATTAGTGTCGTTTGAGCTCATGGAGAACTTTGACAAGTTAGCAGCAGAATTTTTTCTTTTCTAAAAGTATTTATTGGCACCTAATCATTATTATTATTTTATATTACTTTTTGAAACAAGACATTCCTCACCAAGCAAAAATTAAGACAAAATTACTCATATTTCCTTAAAGAAAACAAACACTTATGGAGCTTTTGTCTAAAATATGCAGCCACAACGCGATGTTCGGCAGTGTATCTGTATCTAAATATCTAAAACAAATCTTGTGAGAAAACTGATTGACTGAACTAATTGATACAGTGTAAAGGAAAACATACCTAGAGCTTCTTACAGACATCGTATTCTTTAAAATTTGGAACATTTTGTTTAATTTAATATATGTCCAGTAGGTAATATGAATTCTTTATTCTGCCTTAAGTATATTAAGTTTGTATTCAGGCTCATGATAACAGACTCATCTCTTCCCTCTCCTCAGCCACAATCTATTCTCTCCATTGAACTCTGCTTCTTAACTTGGCCTGTCTCTGTGTGTCTACCTTTTCCTAGGCTGCTGGTGGTTCGTCTCCTCTCTACACTGCAGTCTTGTCATTTCACCTCCCTGGCAGAGGAGTTAGAGGAGTCAGTCTGCTGCCACGCGGTCACCATCCTCCTCCAGCGCAGGCAGGACGAGCCGCACACGGTCCTGGTGGCTCTCCTGCCCAGCAGGGACCTCAGCTGGGAACGGAACAAACTGCGAGCTCAGGGCTACAGCAGCCTCCTGGAGACCTCGTCAGAGATCTCCATGTGTGAGGGAGACCAGCTTCTCCTGCGTTTCAGTGGCAACATCACCTCCACAGGTAGTGTGAGATTGACTTACCATGTTGTCGTTGCTTGTACATGTAATAACCTGTAATTTTTCCCTGAAGTGCATCTTCTAGCTTTGAGCCGCACTAGTAGCATGGAACAGCAGTGTGTTTTATATACTGTACACTACTGTTTGCCTCACTTGTGTCTTCACCTCGCCCAAGTAAGAAGCGAGGAGAAGATGTAAGGAAAAAAAATGGAAGGAGAGGGGAATCGAGGAAACACATTTCAAGAGACATGAGGCGTCCTTGGGTACATATAGTGTATTCTTCTTTTGCTAAATCTACAGAGGCTCTTTTACTGTCAGTGTGCACGTATTTTTTCCAGTGATATGGGACTGTTTATCCAGACGCACCTGGAACTACTTCCTGGATTCAAAAGCACCATCTCTTTTGCATTTAAAAGAGTTGGAATACATTGCATCCAAAGTTTACCAGCTGTGGTATTATACAAATGTTATTCACACAAAAGTGTCTG
>NW_018127992.1:1144268-1178975 GCF_001952655.1 Monopterus albus
GAAAGAGGCAAAAAGATAAAAACAGGTCTGTCACCCTGCTGCTTGTTGCTACATCACTGGATGCAAAAGATGATATAGTGAAGTAAATAAATTACTTTTCCACAGGCAGCCATCAGAATGCTTGCAAATTCTGGGGCTTCTTGCTTCTTCCTTTGCAGTTCATTGATGTTTTTTCCATGACATACTAAATTTGTGATTTATTTGGTGCATAGATCCAAAGTTAGATTGACAGCATTTAGTTTTTACAGAAAAGAGTGTAATGAAAACTGTTTTAAAACACAGATGATATTGGCATAAGAAATATAATCAGCTTACTTTGCAGAAGCAGATCTAGAAAATTTTGGATGGGGTGGCCAAGCTGGGGCACAGACTCATAGAGGAGTGGCAACCCCCCCCCGCCCCCACCTCCCGGACTGATGTGAATCATGCCAAGTGCTTCACAACAACACATTGAGACAAATGAATGCAGATATCATGCTACATCCGTCCATCCATGGGGAGCGGGACCCTATCCCAGCTGACACTGGGCGAGAGTTGGGGTGCACCCTGGACAGGTCATCAGTCTATCACAGTTTACAAGTAGCATAAAAGTGATGACAAAAATTGTGCATGTACCTGTTTTACAACAGGAACTTGGAACAACCAAAACGGTGAGCAAATCACTTTTCACGCTCAGCGCAAGAATCACCTTTTAGTCCATCTAACTGAAGTGGACCCGTTTGGGAACTACAGCTCTCCTCACTACAAGGGAACGGTCATGTTTTACAAGGTTACCAGAGGTCAGCTGGAGTGGCGAAGTGACAAACCTGTTCTGACGGACACGAAGCTCCTGGGAGATCCCGTCTGTAAACTGTCTCTGACTTTACCCAAGGTGAAGGAAGTGCTCTCAGAAAAAGTCACATTCTGTTTCAACTTTGATCTTCCTGATCAAAGAACATTCTGTATTTCCACTGCGTTTCTTTTTCAGAAAGTCAGAAGCATTAATCAGCCCATTACAGCCAGAGTGAAGCTATGTGAGGAGACAGGTGTGTGAATGATCTTTCACTTATATGTCATCCATACTGTCCTGTCTTTCTCTTCCAGTTCCTCTTAGTGCATTATTCCCTGTGTCTAAATCATTCATACCATTTCAGCTCAAATGTTATATGGGGCTGCACAAAACATGAGGTTTTTTAGATAGATCTTAAATGTTAGAGTTGAAAATATAATTGCATGACTGTAATAGCACCAGTAAGTAACTTTCAAGTAAGTTCGCTGCCTTACCTCCATCCTTCTTCTTCTGCCCACCCACCAGACTCCCTGTCAGACTCTCT
Organism: Monopterus albus; assembly: GCF_001952655.1. NCBI lineage: Eukaryota > Metazoa > Chordata > Actinopteri > Synbranchiformes > Synbranchidae > Monopterus > Monopterus albus. The sequence continues at coordinate 1,145,582 of NW_018127992.1, forward strand.
TCTTCTCTGGCTGTCTGGGGAGCTCTCAGAGGAGGAGATACCCCTGCTGGTGCTCTCCCTGCATCTCCGTCGTAGCGCCATCCAGCTGGTGAAGCTCCGGGCCGGGGATGACCTGTCTGCTCAGGCCTTCCACGTCCTGGCAATGTGGAGGAGGGGGCTGCCCGCTGCTCCACACCAACCCAAGGCTTCTCAGCTGGCCCACTGCTTGGCCAAGAGCGGCCGGCCAGATCTGGCAAGGGAGCTGCTGCTGCGACAGGCTGGAGCAGGGCTCACCAAAATAAGAAAGCTGAAAAAGAAGGAATCACAGTTTTTGTTAATGCTGCTTATGAACACTGGTGCCAGCTGAGTTGCTCACAGTGCTTTGTTTGATCCACAAGAGGTCAGCATTGGACTAGGAAAGTGTGCTCTCTTCAGCCCTGAGTCAAAATGTGTAGCCATCTTTCTGGCTTGTGTAAAATGTCCACCTGAGATACATCATCAAACAGAACAGTTTATGGGTTAATGTAAGTTGAAAGGTTAGGGATTGTCTGAGCGATTGTTATGGGCATAAAGAGGAAATATAGTGTCATTCAGAACAACAAAGCAAAGATTAGAGAAAGTGTCTGAAACATAAATCTGATTTTGTCCATCAAATGGAACCTGTCTCTTGAGAATCAGTGGTGTCTGTTTTGGCATATGTGAATCAAGGGTTAGCGGCAGACCGCCACTTAAAAAACTAAGTGGGACATTCAGACAATCAAGGTCATGTATTTGAAACGATGTGTAGGATAGCCACTAGTAACTGGGACCTTTCATCACGTTGTGTTGTGTAGATTCAGACTTAAATAGTCAAATCATGAAAAAGGAGTTCTATAGTGTTTTGGTGATACCTACATTTTTACTGATCCCTAAACAAGCATTGTGTCTGGACATGTTCATCTGTACGTGTGGCTACAGTTTGAAATGCATGCCTCTTCTCAGGTTATTCTCACATGCAAAGTCTGACATGTTTGGAAGCATTGCCCTCTAACAGCGGCTTCACATTCTCACTTTATTTTGTACAGTAGTTGGTCTCACACAACCAGCCAGCCATCTCTTTTCTCTGTGTAAACAAACGCCGACACTGAGCTGTGACCTCTTTTAAGGTCCCTGACACAGAATCATCTTTACATCTTGAGCTTCTGATGGTAAATGATCGGATAAAGACTTATCTCTCAGTGTACTAAGGTATTTTTAATAGAAGTTGGAAAACTTAGAAGACACAGAAGTAATTTGTGTCTTTTTTTAATGGTGTTATATGTGTATGCTGTTAAAATATAGTAAAAATACTGATTTACATACAATTAGTCTATATATTTTGATTTGTGCAAATTTGATAACTGTCGTTAGGGGACAATGTCACATGGTACCAGTGTGGTAGTACTCGAGTCCAGGACTCAGACTTGAGTCCAACTCAAGTCCTGATTTTCAGGACTGATGACTCAGATTTGGACTTGAAGTTTGGAACATTGGCTGCATTGAACTTACAAGTCGGAGAAGGGGACGTTTTTTTAATAGGCTATAATAATTTGATATTACAACCTCTTGCTTGACTAAACTTTTCTGGAAGCTTAAGCAGCCAAACAGGATCATGTTAATATGAAATAACAGTCTGAGTTTACATTTTGCCCTTTCATGTAGGACTAATTCACCACTGCAGTTCAAAAATAGTGCTGTTTCTTTATTGTCATCTATACGGATCATCAACTGGTGCTGCCTGCAACTGCCTCTGCATGGGTTTCTATCCGCTGGTTTTTATGGGCATTTTCAATTTGCAAAGTTTAGAGCGGTGAGGACACTGTAATGCTCCTCAAACATAAAGGCCACATTTCCATCATGTTTTCTACTTTTCTCTCACTGTTTCAGGTTTGACTGGAGCTCTTTTAATAACATCATCTCGCTTCTTCTGCAATGATTTAATGGCTCCAGACTGGAAAATTAGCTCTGCTAGTTGTTTATCTCCACAAACCAGCTCCTACTCTTTGCATAATTCATGTTTTCTTTGGCTGTTTTTGGAAGGACACCTGTCATTCTAAAAAAATTACAAAAAATTTTGACAGTAACCATTGTCAAAAAGTCCTTAAAATGCTCCAGATGAATATTTGAATATCTACAATTCCATGATAACTGGGTGACCATGTGGTACCAAACACTTTGAGATGCATTCTCATGGAGCTACAGTCAATCCTTCCTATAACTAACCTTCACCTTGGTCGTCTTTTACATCTGTCTTCAGAGCCTCATGCTCCAGCTGTGTGACATTCTGCAGGCCCTGAGCTAAAGCTGGGGGGTAATGATAGATGCCATGTGTCCAGGTAGGGGGGCAGTGGACTCCTAGTGGAGAAAAAGGACACCACCCAACGCTGCAAATGGGAGGTCGGTTAATGAAGTAGGAAATGACAGCGGGTGGAGCTGATGGGTTAAACAGAATGATTGCTCCTGTTTCTTCGCTGTCACTCTTCTCTATTCATTAACCTTTTCTCTTCCCTTTATTTCCAGCCCTTCTGCGTTTACTCTTCACACTCCTTTGCTATTCTCTGCCCACTTTTCTCCCTTCTTTCCCTTTGGTATGATTCTAAAGGGCACATGTGGCATCACTAGCAGGAGAGTTTTGTGCCTCAAGAGTGTATGCCAGGAGGGGGTATCATTAGTCTGGCACAGGGCCATCAAACACACACACACACTGAGGGCCTCGCCAGAGGGAAATGTCACATTGGGGGCTCCCACAGCGCCAGGAAATCGTTTCTTCTCTCATTTTATCTCCCCTCTCTCAACCCTCTACATTATTGAAAAGGCCAATGCAGCAAAGCATTCTGGGAGGCTGCCCGTCGTCCAGTGGGGGAGAATACTTAGGGTTTGATGAGTTGCAAAATTCCCACAGAGTGCTGGCATAAAGAGATTCTGATTAAAAGCTCATCTGTTTACTGATTTATTTCATCATGATCTTCTTCTTCTGGAGTGCACTGACTTCCTCGTTTTGCCCCAATCAGTCGCTGCTCTCACATTCTTAGCTGTCGAGGTAAAACAGTGTGGCTGAGATGCATAAAAGAGCCGATGAACATGTGCGCTGTCACAACTCCTAACAGTTATCAGACTGTAGCAGTCACATCTGGGAGAAATCCAGACTTCTTTTCTCTCTTGCAAAAAACCCAGATTTGGTGTTAAATTAGCAGTTAGCATAAAAGTGGAGAAACTGGAAGGAATTATCAAAGCCTATTCATTAGCCATAGTTGGTTATTTTTGATTCAAGGCTGGTTTAATTACCCAGGCGCTTGCTCTTCTCCCAGAATTTGAACTGCTCCTTACTCTAATATGGAGCGTCCTTTCATGTCTGAAGCAATTCTGGTTAAGTAATAACATCATATAGGACTGTTTGGAAAAACAGATGTTGTGCACACACGCTAGCTGCATTAACAATCGATTTTAAATCACCCTAGCCAGGGCACCCTAAGGTCCCACGGGTGATGCCGGTCACCGTACTATGGTGAAGACTGTGATGAGTGAAAAATGGAGACAGCTCCTGTGTGGCTGTCTGTTCATACAAAACAAGGATGGATCAATTCTCAAAGGTCATTCTCTGGCTCACACCCTGGCCCTTATTCCATCCCTCTGTGTATGTGTTTGCGTGTTGGAGGGAAATAGACAGAGAGAGAGAGGCTTCTCAGGTGAACTGCTCACTGGTCCATGACAAACTCTTCATTTGGGCCTCATTTCAGAGCCAAACAGGGCAGCTGGGTTGGGCATCTGTGGCCGGAGAGGCACAGAGCCTCCACTGCAAAGTGCAGAGCCGAATATTTTAGGCTGGATAATCTATGTTCCTACATTAACAATGAATCACATGGCTGTTATGTGAAAAGAAAAGAGTTGCTCATATTGAAGAAATTATTGCTGATGTGATTTGTCATTCCCTTCAGCTACACAGAGCGTTTTAGAATCCTTCAGTTCACTGTTTTGATTTTACGGCTCACAACTTTATTGTTTTGGTTCCAAAATACAAAGACAGTTGTTGCGAATTTTGTACAGTGCCAACTGGATGCAGTTTTAACAGATAAGCCGTTGGTCTTTACAGGGGAATTTCTGATAGCCTAATGAGCCAAATTAGAGACAGATTTTATCCTGGGTGGCTGCCGACTTGATAAAATGTTGGCAAGCTGGCTGAACCATTAATATAAGCACAAAAAACAATATGTGCAGTGGTTTAAAGTTCTGCAGCAGTGTTCTGCTTCGTGCTGTTCTTCTGATGCACAGAGTCCAGATTTACATCATTTTTGCATTGGTCCATGATTCGAAGCCGCCAACTGTGTAAACGCACACAGACATGATCAGACAGATACAATCCCAACAACATCCATAGTCCTTGCTGACCAGTTTCTGATGGAATTAAATTGGTATTGTTTACTCTGGAAATCCTCCAAGATTGTGTGAGATGTTATGAGACAGAGGAAGAAAAAAGGTGGAAAAAGGCTGGGATGACGGAGAGAGACACGCAGAGAGCAACAGGAGGGGTGAAGAGGTGTTAGAGGAGTGATGGGAGAGCGAATCTATGGAACATGAGGGAGAGAGGGTGTAGCAACAGTGTGCCCGCTGGTGTGTGAAACGTCAGGAGTGTGTGTATTGAAGCGTGATCACAAGGCGGGGAGAGTCATGGAGACGGCTCAATTTCTCCTTCACACATATGCACACACACACACAAACACTTCTGGTTTGGCTGTGAAGAGCTTTTCTGGGTTAGAAGGTCAAAATGAGCGCAGTGCTTGTCCTCCCATGACAGTTGTGTTTCACATATAAAATGCACTCTGCACTTCCATAAACTTAAAGATGTGCATTCAAGGTGCTGGCTATTTTCTGAGGTCAATGTAAAATTATCTATAATTGTTTTAATAATTCATTTCTGATTTTTACAGTCTATTTTACACTCTGTCTAATACTGTCTATATTCGCTTCTTCTGAAAATATGCACCTCATACCCCTGTCAGTATGTCACTCAACAAAGAAAGTCACATTTATTGTCAGCGGTGGGTTTAAGCTAACAGACCCTGCAGCACTCGAGACCTTGGTTTCATTTAAATCTCATTTTGTATTTTTAATATAATTGTCAGGCTGTCTATTCTGAAGTATTCTTACATGTTCTGAGTTGCCTGCTGTTTACATAGCTAAAAGCATGGAAGACTCCTAAGACAGTGCTGACATCTCAGCACAGACAGAGCCATTCTTCCCCCGCCACCCACATATGGATAATATGAATAATTGAAGCAACTCTGTCGGCCATGAAATAGGTTTGACAGGATCTATGCTGTGTTTATACTGAATGTTGTAATTATTAATGCCTGTGGATTCTGGGAGGTGAAAGGGCACAGGGATGATTCTAGGATTTTTGTTTTTCCCTGATAGTCAGTTTTGTAACATTTATTTCTGTATTCTGTAGTCCATGTTTGTTTTTTAATAAGCTCCTCCCAACTAATAAAACTACAGTACATGCTATACCAGCCAGCTGTATGGACATCCTTTCCTATTGAATTGAATGCCTTCCTGTTTATTTTGTAACAGTATGTTTTCAGTTTTTATTGCCCCAACAGACAATGAATCAGGACTTTTTCTTCAAACAACCGACGGCAATAATGTGGCTTCCAGGTCAAAGTGCGATATATCCACACATCAACATGAGTCTGATCATGTTTACAAAAGCTAAGACTTGAGTGTTTGAATCCACAAGCAGTATTTATGTATTTGGTCCATTTGAGCCTTTGGACTCTTTGAGATGCAGAGCAGAGTGGAGCTGCTAATATTTTAGTGCCATGCAGCAGTGTTGGGTTCACTCAGCCTAGGGCGCCTGTTTCATGTAGCCATTTCCATGAGCATCTTCTTAGTCTCTCCACTGAAAGCCAGCAGTCTGTCCGGTTGGCTGACCTCTCCCTGGTCTTTGAGCTGTACCCCTTGGCCAGCGCTCAGCACAGCGGCTGCAAAAAGAAATGAAGCAAGCCAACGGTACAAATCTTCACAGTGAGTGTGGCTGAAATACACATGGCTATGAAATGTTGGGATCTACTAGTTTGTGTGCATCCACTATTTATACCCTCTGTGGCAGAAAACAACTCTATCAAGCTGAAGAGTTGACTTTTCTTATCTATGCAAAATCATGCAAATAAGTCCCATTTTCACACTCACATATTTATGAGTGTTACACATTTGTATCAGTTTGTTAATATGTGAAACCACATATAAACAAACCAGTGAGTGAGAAGCACGGAACTACAGACAACCTCATTTTGCTTTTTGCCAGTTAGTTTTCTGTTGGTGACTGATTAACTGACTACATGTTTCAGCATTACTCCAGATTTAACCTCTTTACAACGGCTTTACCTGCTCCATGGAGAACTGCACACATGTAATCACTGTAACAGAAGTTCACAGAACAGTGTTGAATCTCATAGCCTTGTATCAGTAATAGTTCTGAGCAGGTAATATTGCAGATATTTTCCCAGAGAATAGACCCGGCACCCTCCAGCAATGTCCCCATTACAACCCGACAGTGTACTCAGTAACCCCAGAATCTCTCCATTAAATACTCTCTCACTGTCCAAGTCTTTCTCTCTCAGTTGTAAATGGAGCTGCTCCAAAAAATGATCTCTCTCACTGTCCAAGTCTCTCTCTCGGTTGTAAATGGAGCTGCTCCAAAAAATGTCTTTGACCATTTCCCTCTTTTGTGTTTTAGCAGTGAGCAAACAAATGGAACAGAACAACAGACACGCTCTCCGGTGATTAAATGAGATACACTGAAACTGTTGGCTCTTTCTTGCAGCTGTGAAGCCATGACTAGTCCGGACAGTGAGCGAGTTAAAAGCATCTCTTCCTGAAGTCGGCCAGATAGATGTTCAAGTGAGAGAAAAGTCATGTCTGCTTGGTGTCACAGACATATGTTCACACATCTGCAGCTGGCTGCTGCCCTGTTTATGAGTGTGTGTGGTTAATACAGTGTGTTTCATGTGAACTGAAGAGCATGCTTACAAATACTGCATTTGTAATCACAGAGACTTGTATATGCGTGTCTATATTTGAGTGTGATTTGGGGTACCTGAGAGACAGTTTGAAAGCAAATGTGCCTTTCTGCACTTGTGTTCTGCCGGCACCATTAGGCATTTCTCAAACAGCTGTCAGCTTCTGCCAAAGTGTTTCAGCTGACTGATCCTTAAACTGGGCCAATAAGCTCCCACGCAAAACCCCACATTCCCTGTGCGTGGACATATTATATTGCTGCATCAATCTCAACACATCACTCCCCATCCTGCCATCCATTACCCTCTCTAACCATCTTTCCTTTCCCTGCTCATTTCCTCATATGTTTTCTTGTTCTGCCTTTTTTCTTTTCTTTCACTTTGCATATTGCTCTCCGTCTGCTAGGTTATGTGAAACGTGTTGGGAAATGATGCTGCAAGTCTTAAAGTTAAAATCTAAAACTTTTTTCAAGGAAACTTTTATTTTTGACACTATTAATGGTTACTGTTTCTGCAATAGGCATTTAATGTAATTACATTCTAGTAGAGACAAGCACTGACACTCGAATGACACTCCAACTCCTCCCAAACTTAGACACTTGAACATAGGGCATTTTTCAATACCAAGTATGTCAAGTTCAGATTCTCGTACTTGGTAAATTTGAACTTTAAGTACAAACAGGAGAACGGGAGGATGCACTAGTCTCTGTGTGCAAGCTGGTTATAGCTAGCTGGTTAGCTAGCAGCTACTAGCTTCTGGATGCAGACTCTGAATTGGAACAGTACTTGGTCTGTGACTGATGACATTTTACAAGTCCACAACACAAGTACAGAGAAGTACGCATAGTGTAAAACACCTTAGGAGTCTTTCAAAGATGGGTATGGCATCAAATATTTCTGGCAGGTGAAAGCTTTTGCAACCCTCCATTATCCTTTCCAGAATCATAGCAAGTGCATGTCAACCATTGATGAGTGATATCAATCAGATCACAATTATTACAATCATTTTAGATCTACTTAATTAAAATGTGAGTTTGTTTGGCTGTGCTAGAAACACATGTATTGTATTTCTTACAGAGCAACTGCTTAAAGAATGTTTACTGTAGAATTAAATCACACTTACAGTTGCTTGTTATAGAAAGAAATGCATCAAATTCATATTTCTGTTGACCTGGTAAAAGATTTTTATTCCTTTATGGAGCAGACATGTGCCCATATACTGCATGTACAACTGTGTAGGGTGTGAATGTGTGAGACCATATGTTTTTATGAGTGTTTTAGAGTGTGTGTGTGGCATTGCTGGAGGCTAGAGAAGCACGAGGAGCTGAACCGTACAGTACAGCATCTCCTCTGGTCCCACCCCCTGCCCTCCAAGTGCCCCCCAAGGACAGCCAGCCCATTACAGTAATTAACTAGAGAGGGGGTTGATGGGATGGTGAGAAAGAGAGGAAGAGAACACAGTATGAGAGGCAGAGGAAGTGCTTTTGAGTGAGGAAGGAAAGAAATGGAGGTTAGGTTTTGGAAAGGGGCGGGGGCAGGGTGGGGGGGTGTTTTTTGCCAAGGCAGCAAGTGGGTGGGGGCTGTTGCCTTTCTGTCTGCCGTTAATCCCTGAGTGACTTTCACTGCGTACAGTAAGCAGTGCAGCGCAGGCCAGAGCTCCTGAAAATTAATCTAGCAAAGAGCCTGAGATGTGACTGCGCTGAGCCCCTCCCCCACTCTACACCTCTTCCACCCTGCTAAAAGACTAGGGAGAAGGAGAGGCAGCGAGTGGAAAGGGAAGAGAGAGACAAATAAGGGAGATAAGCTGCTGCTGCTGCTGCTGCTGCTGAATTGTTCAGCAAGTGGAAGAAAAATGTGGAGGATAGAAGGCAAAGGGGACAAATGAGCAAAGGAGGGAATGATAGGAGGCGGTGAGAAAGGAAGGTGGGGGGAGAAGCATTAAGGAAGACCGTGTGCACTCGCTCCACTGACACACATATACAACCAGCTAGCTATAACCAGCTTGCACACAGAAACTAGTACATCCTCCCGTTCTCCTGTTTGTACTTAAAGTTCAAATTTACCAAGTCTGAACTCCCAAGTAGGAGGATTCTGTAATCCCACCATGATGTCATTTTGGCCTCGTCATCATTATAAACAACTGTCTGATTCACTTCTTGTGAATATGCTTCATTATGTTTGTCATTTAACTCTTGCTCAAATCAATATCATATTCGTTTAGGGATTAATTCACTTGTTTCTGTGATGCAGAAATGTGTGATTTATACCCTTGTTTCCAGTCTTTATGTTTAGCTATGCACAGTTGACACGTGCTCACTGCAGATGCTGTAAAAAATTATGGCAGTTCAGAGACTTTGGGGCAACATTTTATTAACTATTTGAGTCATATGCTTTGTAATGAAAAAACATTGCAGCGATGTTTCCCTGATGTGTTTTTAATTGTTTTGAAAAACAATGGCGGTTTATGGTACAGATGAATAAATTAATCCAGGGTGGAGACTGACAGGCATTAACCACGAGTACAGCAAATTCACTGCTGGTGTTAGTTTCTGCATGAAGACTGCTGAAAATACTACTGATATAGAAAGTGACCAGCCTTATCCTTTAAGTAATAGTTGCTGGCCGTGTCTGGAAACAACACTGATGAAAGAACTGAAACTAAATTAAATCAGTGAGGTTGCAGGCTGTAGAAACTATGAGCTAAAAGATGCTGCGATTACTACAAGAAATAATTTTCTGTATAAAGCAGTGTTAGTGCACTGAAATTTATAGCAGGCTTCTTGTCTTACTCTCAGAAAGAAATCAGATAAGTGCATTTACTATAATGTTAAACTCTTCTTACTGCAGGCAATGCCACCTCTTCTAGATAAGCAGATGTTTGTGGAAGGTTGTGTGAAAATTTTAAAAACCTTTACATGACAGGATTTAATCTGGTGTTTGAGGAGCAGCGTCAACCAGAACCAGCTGTTGTGGGACAATCCCATTACTTATAGCAGAAATAATCAATTGATCATGTTGCTAACTGGGGTGCATTTCATCTGTATCATGCACTTGAATCACAGTGAGTCTGGATCTGGCTCATGGCCGCCATCACACACCATCTCTCTCTCCCTGTCCCTCACACATCTTGTTTTCCTTGTTCTTCACCGTTTAAAAAAGCGGTCCACATCAAAAAATGAAAAATAAAAAGAGAGACTTGTTCACTATTATTCTGATGAAAGCATCTGGCAGCTTCACATATTGGCCTTGACACAGCTAAAAGCTTTGTACAGCGTGATGGCGGTTACATCTTTTGAGGAATGAGGCAGTGGCTGCAGAGCTTTGTAGCTGCGTCAGCTCACACACACACACACACACAAAAAGAAAAAGCATGTGGATGGTGCTTTCTAAGATGAAGTTCAGTTTAATCCTCATCCTCTCTTCTTCACCTTCTGCTGCCTCCAGGGTGTCCAGGCAGAGCCAGCCTATTTTTCCTTCCTCACCACTAGTTTGGTTATCCTACGTGCAGCCACAAGTAACTGACAGTGGAATCACACTGTATAGAGAATGGGATAGCAATGCAAGAACACCTATCTATCCATTCATTTATTTCTATCATCTTCTGTCCCATTCACCTCCAATCTCTCCAGCCATCATATATCTTTATTAGTGGCAGCTGCTAATCTTCCTCAGGGTGAGAGCAATAACCAAATACCATATTGTTGCAGCCGGATGAAAGGCTGATGATGAATGAGGACAATACTAAACAATCTCCCCAATATCCTCTTTCATTTAGTAAGCTGCCCCCAGGGCCAAAAGGTGCTTATTGAGCCTTGTACTGCAGCGATTAGCCTCAGGGCCCCTGCACGCCTCGCCTACAGTGGGTTTCACTGACCTGACACGTCTTGAGGATGCCACTGCTGCTCCTTTTAATGCCCGCACTGACTGCCAGACTGGGCACAGCGGGGCGAGTGAGGGGACGGCATTTGTTTTATCCAACTATGGAATCAAATATAGAAGTGCTATGAGCCACACCAGGCGGTTGAAAGATCACGTCTACAAATCACACACCTCACAGTTCCACTTCAGACCTCGAACAGTCGCACATGCAGCTTGTAGCCACCTGTAGACTCACGTTATGAGGCATTAAACCGTGCACATGTAAGAGATACGCTGATCCAGAACAAGGAGTGCAAGGAATCTAAAAATATGTAAATGTCATTTGATAATCAATGCGCTGCAGCGATTCTGAAATGTTCTTTATGGAAAAAAACGGAAAAATATCAACTACAGCACAGTTTGTGTGTGTGCACAGAATAGTGGTTTATTCCCCATGTCATCAGTCAACAGTGTAAAACAATGAGCATAACATCCTCAGAAGAGAACAATGAAATATCCCTGTAAATCATTTGAAAAGAAAAATAAAGCAGCTTGATACAACACTTTTCAATGCAGTGTAGGAGACCCAGGGCACTTTTCCATTCCAACACTCATGACGCAGCCACCAGGAGCAACAACTTGGGGTTCAGCATCTTGCCCAAGGACACTTCGACATGTGAACTGGAGAAGCCGGGACACAAACCCCTCCAGATAGAACACAACCTGCTCTACCTCCTGAACCACAGTGTATTTGTGCACATAGAAACTGAAAACCTTCATTTCTCTCTCATCTTCTGATTTATGTCAGTGATGTTGTACACAATCATTAAGTGCACTTATCTACAGTAAGCAAAGTAGTGACCACTCTGAGTATTATTGCAATGGTTGTGGTTTCACTTTGCTTCAGAACAAAGGTGTCAGATGTCTTCACTTTTCCAAAAAGTTACATGTGGAATAAGTCAAATTTATGCACTAATTAAAGAGACAAACAAAATAACCCAAGGACAAAAGGGAATCATTTACATATTGGCTTAAATTAATATTCAATTCTTTGTGTATTTGTTTCCTTCAGGACTGCTGGGTCAAAACAGAACAAACTTTTAAAGCCCAGGTTAATTGCTTATCATTTGCCATAAAATGAAAAATACATTTTGGCACCTCACAGGTGAGGAAAGGATTTGCAGGGGTATTAATTCAAACACAAACGGTGTCTTATAAAAGGCATGATTTTAGCTCCTTTCTAAAATGCGATTCTTCTGACAACAGTTCCTGCTGGCTAAGTGTGAAAGTGCTTAAGTTTACCAGAAGCTCACTTTGCATTTGTTTTAGGAGAAACACACTACTTGGTTTTCTTGGTTAATGAAGCTTTAATCAGGAGCTAGCATAAAGACGGAAAACTGGGGAAACAGTTAGCTTAGCTCTGCCCAAAGGAGACTGTAAAGAAAAAACGTTGCTTCATTTGTGCCAACAGGTTATTAAGACAAAATGTTGTGTTTGCTGACATCGAGTGACCATATTAATTATAACATGAGAAAAGGAGTAAGAATATAAACAAACAAAAAACAGAACTTTCCCTCAGGAGAGACAAGATCAATTCCAACACGTGGCTTGTGTTTTATTCCTAAACGCAACATTGTTGTTTTGTTGCTAAACATGACCAAGTAGTTTTTTCCCTAAATGCAACCAAGTAGTTTTTGTTTCTAAACCAAACCAAGTCTTTTGTGTGGAAAAATGTAATGAAATCGTGATTGTTTTATAATTATAAAGTCCAAGATGACAGAGCTCCAGGACCTCGCTGCTAGCCATCGTGGTTATGGCTGTTTCCATGACGACAAAGGTCTGTAGCGCTTGATTGTTGCAACTGTAGGAGGCGCTATTTAACGAGATTCCCCTATGGCTGATGTGAGAGCGAAGGGACAAATGACCACGCTTGTCAGTGTTACGTTTTCGGGCTGCAGGCTTAAGCTTTACATTGAACGGACAAGGCATCTCCTCATCTAACTCTCGGCAAGAGAGCCAATAAGAGTATTTGCTGTATTGTATTGCATGTTCACAGTCACTGTGAAAAGCAGTGTGCATGTGTTCTTATGTCATCCCTCTTCAGTACACCCTGTACACAGCAGTAATATCACTTTTACCTAGCTGCTGTGGTGTGTCAGCCCTTACAAAAAAAAGCTCATTTCTGGATCTCCTTCAGTAACTTTAACGATAATTGCAAAGACCAAGACTCAAGTAAGTTTTGACAGCTATTGATGGCTTTGTACAGCAGAGTGGCATTGTACATTATGTGGACTAGGTGTCAACCGTTCAAACTGAGCTTCCCCAACAAGCATTCAGAAAACTAATTACACCTTAAAGTCGTCACCACAGGACTGATTAGCCGCCACTGGTGCCACTCGAAGCTTGAAACTGTTTCTAGGTCTAAAGGTTGTCAAGTTTGTTGGGCCCTGAACAATCAAGGCAGCATGTAAGTAAGTTTTAAAAAAAAGTTATAAATAAGTAAAAAAAAATAAAAATCCTAGACATAGCATTCAAATATTCAATGAAAACTAGCGCTGAAGAGGTTCTTCCTGGCATGGCTGAGACCGTGGAGGTGCTGAGAGAAGAAACTAGAAATACACAATGGGTGATGTGGAGAAAAAATAGAGAAGCTCTACATGGTTTTGAGTGCTCTAATTGGCTCCTCTGGTTTTCACCTTCACAGCTCATCGAGTCCGAGCAGACTCAGAGTATAGTGGTGTGTGTGCGGCTGAGAACAAAAGAGGCTTCATGCCTCTGTTCGTATCTGTGAATGTTTGAGTGTGACTGTGTGTATGTGTGAGCGCATGCATGTCATTTTCATTTATTTAACTTCACATTCTGGCTTTCACTGTTGAAAAAAGACTGTATAAGAGGAAAACAAAACAAATGGAAGCAAGAACGAAGGAAAAAGCTCCCTAATTTGCTGGCTCCTCTACTAATTGAGCTACAGCAGCACTTCTGAAGAAGCTGGTTGGCTAGGAGATTGGATGGATTGATATGGATGCACGCTCACACACAAAACACACACACACACAGATAGAAAATGCCTCAGACAAGCTTTCATCCATTGTTTTCTTTAACAAATTCGATTAAGTTCTGCACAGGCAAAACAGACGAGAGGGTGGCCTGATCTTAAAAGCTCTGAGAAAGGCAGCGCTGCCTCATCAAGTGTTTTAGCAGTCCGCCAGGATGCATCTCAATGAGATTCCATTCGCTGTCAGAGAAACATTCGCTTCATGTTTGATGGGGTTTTCCTGTGCAATTCAAAAGGAAACCATTTTACACATGACATCAAAAAACCTGGAGGCAATGAATGACTTCAAAAAAAGGTTACAACATGCTCTCACACTCACAGCATTCTTCCTATCTTCTGCTCTGCTTGAACACTGTGGCAGGATGTAGGAATTAGTGAAATATTAAAACCACTAGAGACAGCATGGGAGAGACGGAGAGGAAGAGAGCAAATAAATCTGCATTGTTGTTATTAATCTTGTGTCAGAAAGGAAAGCTCCAGCATCAGTTGCTTTCCATCACCATGCAGACAATCCCTACACACACAGCAGCCCTCAGATTAGCCCATCATTTAGGATTTTTAAAGGTACTGCTATATTTTTTTGTGATGACGATGCACATACTTTATTTCTGCCCATGGTAAATAACCAATATTTAATGTTGTAAGTGTAAGTTTGCTTTACATTAGACGGCGTCCTAATCATCCAAATTATTCCTGCTTCCGTTTTTCCTGACATCCAAGATAAATTAAAGATAGCAAAGCCTCAACACATTAAAAAAATTATTATTTGGTACAAAAGTGAAAAGTGGCATTCAGTAAAGGCTGAGCCCTTTAGGAGCAGAAATGGGCCGAGGACCGCCAGTTTGCCAACATATGCATGAGAAAATGATTGAAATATTTTAAAACTGTGTTCCTGAAAGAAAGATCTCATCGTGGTAAATGCTTCACTGTCTCAATTTTTATTTTGAAGTGAGTGTTTATTTTGAACAAAGAATAAAACTAATGAGGTATCACATCAAATAACGCGCTGCTGTGTTGTTTTCAGTGTAATACAGGACAGATGATTTACTGTATACAGGATTATTTTCAGGCTTAACTTAGATTTTAAATGCTGTCCAAAGTTTGATTTTTTTTTTTAGTTGTTTAAATAATACATTCATAAGGTCAAGTTGCTTAATTTTGGAACCAATAAGGCCACAAGTCTCCTTGCAACATTCAATCACCAAACATTAAATCATATACTGTAGACATTCACACAACATCATGTGGATCTTAAAATAATATCTTATTAAATAATGACTAAACCTCTGTAGTGCTCTTCTTTGGTTATTTATTTCCTTCACACAATTTAAATCTGATGAGTTTTTCATTATTTTTATGGATAAAAATAAAAACACTCGACTGAAGACGTGAAAAGGGGAAATGGGTGCACACAACACAAGCCAAAATCCAAAATAAAAAGATATATCTTAACTTCTAGCCTGAATAACATCAGATGCTAATTAACAGCTGGAACCCCTGAGAAAGCTGCCATGAGGCTATTCTTATTTCATAGACTATTAATGCTGTTCGTGTGGGTTTGTCCACATTATTTCTGTTCCTCCTGTTTAATTGGATGTCACGACTAAGCTAGCAAAACCTCATTTAGAAAACATTAAATCCACATGCTTCTTTGATCCGACAGTCACCAGGATTGTCTGGAAAGTTAATGTGTATGATTCAATCTCTCCTCCTACAGGACTCGGTATTATTGGATATACAGAGAAAATAAATAAATAAAGCCAATCATTAAGTTATTGGCATTTAGTTATCGTTTCACATTCTTGGGCTAATTTAGTTTTTAGCCACTAGCATGAAGAGCGGCAAGCTGCCACATATTTCCCGAGTTTAATCTCTGATTTAATTCCTCCAGCTGAACAAATTGCTCGTCCACTGGTTTCTCATACGAGCAGATTAGCCAACAGTTAATGAAGCCCTGCACAATTAGACACAACAGTGTTGCATGATTGGACAACATTAAGTTGGCTGGAAAACAGTTCAACAAGTAATTTACACAACTGCTGAGCAGCAATTCATTTCTGAATTAGCTGAATTGAAACTGAGCTTGTCAGACATTTAATAACAGTCAGTGCAGTGAAATATTACAGCCTGACAAGATAACTGGAGTTGACCTTCATTCTAGCATCCCCGCATGATTATCTATAAATGACCGATTCCCTCCTGTTGTCTCCATTGTAGATCATTACATTTCCCCCAAGTTGATGATGCTATGGGCAGCACAGAAAAATAAACACTACTCCGGTTATGCCGATAGGTTTTTACTCATCATTTAAAATATCAAGGCATCGACGGTCACCCTTCCCCACTGGGTTGTGAATGACATTTAACACCATCTGAGCATCATTTTGGGGAAAATAATGGGAGTTTAACTAAACCCAGGAGCCTTCTCAGGCTATATTTGTGATGACGGCTAGGCCTCAGTAGAAAGCATTTCCTCAGAGGATGCTGGCAAACAGGAAAACTAACATGCCAGGCCAGCACCAAGTGTTGGACTCTCCACGAAATATATTCTCACTCAGACAAATTCCTATAATTAGCCTGAAAAATATGAAGAATAAATCAAATCAGTGGCATTATGAACTATTCAGAGGTATTTTCTTTTTCTTGTTTGGCATGAGAGAAATGCACGGACATCCCAGCATGTCTCAAACATACATGCCTGTGGTTTAGGGGCAAACGTCTGCTGCCTGAATTCACAAACAGGCATAATTAGCGAGCTCTGCAGTCGCTTGTTCCCGGTCTGAACTATGTGTTTTCTCCAGCAGCACAAACAAGAATCATCTAATCACAGTCTCCTGTTGCCATGGTGGGTGCGTTGCATCTAGAGGAAGTGCCTTTAAGCAATTAGCAAGTGTAAACAAGTCAGATTGGCACATGTCAGAGACGGCACCCTGGAGTGTGGCAGCTGTGCTAAGGGCAGGGCGACAGTGTGTTGAAATACAGTAGATGTGTGTGTAAGTATATGTTTGCATTACTGTAATTGTATGAATATTAATGACATTTTGAAAAAAGGGCAGTATGGCTGATACTAAAACATATGGTGCTCTCCAAAGAAACGGCCAACTGAGAAATTTGTTGTTCTTATAAAACACATTCTTTTTTTTATAGGTAACTAATGATGATAGTGCAAAAACAGTTTTAGCCCAGAGATACTTGTGGGTAAGGGAAGTCACATTTTGTGCAGCCTAGTTTTAGATTTCCTTTTAAAACCAATGAAGAGATCAGAAAGCACGAGGAATGAAAAAGATAAAAGCACTTTTGGCATCGCCGCCTGTCAAAATTCATCACAACCATGATGCAACATGTAGGACTTTCATGTGTGCTGGCCTTTCTGACTGTATGAAAATAGTGATGACACTCTGGTAACAAAAGAGGCTGCCTCCCTTCTAAAAAAGCCTCACATGAGCATTTTCTAATCTGCCACTTCTAAGTAGCTATAATTAAAATGTTTCAACCACAGTCAACTCTAAAGTTTCTCACAGCCTTACAGACCATTATTGTATCTTTTAGTTCAAAAAGACACAAAATAACAGTAAAATAAAGAAAAAGGCCACTGCTGTGTTGTCTCTCTTATTCTGGGGCTCTTGCTCCATTGGGGTGGGGGCCTTTTATATGTTTGTGGCCAGGGTTCCGGTGCCTCATGATCTGCCCATAGTTCTGCTTCTCCTCCCATTTTTTCTCCATGATGCAGCTTTTTATCTTCCTTCCATCACCACATGTGAGATA
Organism: Monopterus albus; assembly: GCF_001952655.1. Classification (NCBI taxonomy): domain Eukaryota; kingdom Metazoa; phylum Chordata; class Actinopteri; order Synbranchiformes; family Synbranchidae; genus Monopterus; species Monopterus albus. The sequence continues at coordinate 1,163,270 of NW_018127992.1, forward strand.
TCTAAGCAACTGGATTCCTATTAAAACCGTATCACGTTCCATTCAGGACAGAAGGAATTTGTCAACATAGCTGCCGTAACGAACCCCCGGGAGCCATTAGAAGCTTGTGTTCAAAGTCAAAGTGATTAAAGAATGTTTTCTTGGATGCATACAAGTAAGCAGGAGAGTGAGAGAGAATGAGAAATTTTCTCCTTATCTAGGAACTAAGACTGTGGTACTTTTCTTATAGCCAGTGTCTGTGCACCACTTTGGTCAAGACTGAGATATCGCAAGAGCAACAACAACCCAGAAGATAAATCCTTTGACTTTCATCCAGTGCTGTCATCAGATCAAAATTTGTCACCGTCATTGCCATTGTCTTGGTTTCAGCAGTCAAATTCCTTTGATACGCTTTCATGTATATGAAATGTATAATGCATTGCACCATTGGAACTGAGCTCGAAAATAAATGTCTGAACTGACAATCAGAGCCCTGCTCCGAGTCCTTCAAACTTTTATCTACACTGAGAAGAAGATTTCCTTTCAAACAGAAACTGAAGCACAGAGTTGTTTACTCCTCCATGCCTCTACAGGAAGGAATTTTAAACAATGGAGGAAAAGCTAAGAGTTGCAGCTTTGACTTCCCAGTTCGTTATAGTAAGGCTTTTGAAAATTAAATACCAGGTCAAAAAAAAAACAAAAAAAACCCAAAAATGACTTATGAAAACAAATCAGTGCCACCGTCGTGTGTGGCAGCAGCAGATATGTCAGAAAACAACTTTTTGGACGAAGCAGTGTGTAAATTTTGTGCTCAACACCTTCAGAACTACAAACTCATTAGAAGTCGCATCTAGTGACATCTAGTGGTGGGGTTGCAGATTGCAACATTCAGCAATGTAGGACAAATTACACACTCAGAAAACAAGTGCAGCTGACTTGACCAAGCAAAAGCTAACAGCAGTTCACCTGACCTCAGTGGGTTTCCCAGCACTGGTCATGTTCTAGCTAACGCTATCAAACACAGGTTAACTTTACTTGTTAGGCTAAATTACTTATCCAGCTTAAAACGGGCAACTATGGCATCATTCTGAAAACATTCATCCCTCATCAAGGATTTCCATCTGGGAAAGACCACACCACTGTTTATCTTTGTCTTGCGCAGTCACCTGTCCCAAGACAAAAAAGTCTTTGCTTCCTTGATGATGGGGATTCACATTGTCTTCCTTTTCTTGTGTTAAAGTACAACTGTGATCCTCCAGTTCTTCAAATCATGATTCTTCAACTCATGACAATGTTTACACTTGTTTCTAACGTCACTTCTGCTTCGTCTTCCAAGCATCTCTCAATCCAAGCTGCTACTTCAATGTAAAAACACATAATTCACACTCTAGAGCCAGTGTGTGGTTTGTCTGTTCTGGGCTACTATAAAAAAAACATGGCGGCTCAACATAGCAGCCTCCATAATATGGGGCCCATTCCTACTGTATGTTGATATAAAAAGGCTCATTCTAAGTAAAGAAAAGGCAACAATTCTTATTTTCTGGTGATTAGACATTAATGAAAACCAAATTATGCATGCTACAGCTCACTTCTGCTAATAAATCCTTCTAAACCTTACACACTGCTCTTTTAACTGTCACGCTACCAATGTACCAAACTGAGACATCAAAATTCAATTAGATGCCAGCTGGTGTGACATATTGCACCAAATGAGAACTGTACATGCACCGAGTCTCTGCTCAGGAGATAGATATGGAGTTCAGAGCTCTGCTGGGCTAATTTAGAGCCCAGTTGGGTCCCTCACCCACACATTGTCTCAGTATCCTCGAGCTCATCGCAGTGTCCTGAGGCCAAGGCAAAAGCATGCGATATTATGACTGAGTGACTTTGTGTGTAAATGTAAATGTGTATATGCGTATGTATTCTTGTAAGAGCACACAAGTGGTTTTGTGGATGTATGAGTGTGTGTGTTTATGTACTGTAAGTGCAGGAATATCACACTGCCGTATTTCAGCAAAGCATCTGCTGATATATTTGCTTTGCCAAAGAATCCCCAGTGATCAAGTCCAATTCAGCAGCCCTGCCCTAATAAGAGCTGCACATCAAGGCTTTTTCTCTCATCTCTCCCCGCCCTGCTCCCTCACTCTTATCCTTCCTCCTGCTTTTCCTTTGACTGCCACCCATTAGACAACCCAGACCACACAATAGAACTCAATCACATCTGGCAATTTAAATTAGCCCTATTTTTTTCTGTCTGTTATGCTTCGAAGCACCTCTCAACAAAATGGGCCTAGCGCTTTCGCTGTACCCTGATTATTTGGCTCCCATTTATTTCTCTGTGTGTGTGTCATTATTTCCCAGTGCTCCTCTGAGCATAAAAAAGGCGAACAAAGACACTGGAACCCAGCAAAGACAGGGCCACACTCATTAGGCTTTCTAAAGAACTCCTGAACTATTCTGTTTGGGGCAATTAGTTTTCGCATTGCTGATGACAGTGGTGTGCATCCACATGAAGATAGAATGAATTAGACAGCTTGTCAGTTAGGAAACCTCTAACCACCTCTTTCATTGCTCATTCCTTTTAGCAGGCTAACACACACACACACACACACACTGAAAGGTAATTAAGAGATAATTGCCATGTTAGTCCATTTTTTTCTGTGAGGTAAAAGCATCATGTGTGAGTGGTTACATATGTTTGGAATTAGCTAGGTCTATGTCCCAGCATGCATTTGGGTTGTGTGATGTAGGGTCTTTGGCAGCAGTGCTAGGAAATAAGCACATTAGTTGTAACAAGCTGGCCACACAGGGAACGAGAGAAACACACACGTTGGCTATACCTTGTAATCAAACTTTATCTCTTGCTGTCATTTACACAAACACACACACACACACACACACACACCGTCACAAGGCCTTTCTTAAGACAAAGCCTGGCAGACAGCTGAGAGCCTCGGACCTCGCTGTGACTGATTGGGAGTGTATACGACTCTGAAGGCAGTGACACCTCCAGCCCAGGGATAAATAAATCACCACGGTGTAGAGAAAGAGCAGCAGGGGAGTAAGATAAAGAATTCTCGCTGTGAGGAACAACACAACTCCACGTGCCAAAGAAATTAATTACACTAATGTGCTGTATGCAGTAAAGGCTGCTTAAAAATATTAAATGCTGCACAGCTTTCTGTGTGTCATAGGTCTACACAAGTTACACATCTCCATGTAAAATAGTTGTATTGCATCCCTCTTTTTCTGCACTTACTGCTAAAGAATTCTAAGTGATCCATCAACCCAGTTTTTTAAACAATCCTACATTGTGATTTTTAGCCATTCTGCAACAGCAGACACCATACACATGCTTTGAGGTTATTGTTGTCTTATAATACTAGAACTACAACACCAACAGAGTAGAGGACTTCACAGGCCCATAACTTTAGACCAGACCCAAAACAGACAGGTGGAAAGCGTGCACAAGCCTGACATGCATAGGTGAATTTGAGATCTGGTCCAAGGAGGACCCAGGCACAGCCAGACCTGACCCAAACAGACCTGAGGGCAAGTGGACCCGATCTAAAATGCCGTTGACTCAGACACACTTGAACAGAGAGAACACACAAACATCAGCAGTAGCAGCAGCATGATGGTCGATCAAGGTAGTAAAACAAGATGAAATGATGAAAGTTAAACCTACTGGTCTCGGTTTAGTAAAAGTTATGTATTCTAGTTTAAAAGTATCAAAGAATACTATCAATTTACCCAGTTAGCCCCTGTTTTGACAGGCACGTTTGGGAGTGGTAGCAGATTCCAGCCTCATGTTTTGAATCTTGAAGATGAAGCTACTTTTTGTCTGGAGCTGAATCTGGCAAACTGTGAAGATGTAGACACTGATTCATCAAAAGTGACATTTTGAAGATGGGAACACTGAAGCATTAATATTGTTTTAGAGTAGTTTGTGCTGTCAAAATAGGCCTTGATATAACAAGCCTGAAGTCATTCTCCCCATCTCTTCCTCCTCTTTGTCTCTATTTGCTGTTCTTTACTTGTGGCCCCCTCCCACTCTCTTTTCTCTGTCTGCCTTTCCATCTCATTTGGTCAGTCAGTCAAAACCGCCGCAATAATTTGCCTGCATTTTCCCACAGCCTATTCACACGTCAAAGAAGTGAGTTCCTGTCTGAAATATACTGCCTAAAATAGCCCAGCCCTCCCACTCACCTGCTGCCTATTAACTTAGCAACTGACAGCTGCTAGACTAATTAGTTTTCTTGCAAACGCTGTAAGGCAGCGTTGAGTGTGTATTAGGCTGCTCACTAATTTACTTGTTTCTCAGAAGGTAGCATTACTCTTCATTTCTGCCATAGTTTTATGGTTTTAGTGTGATGCACTAGTCTGTGAACTTGCCCAACATGCTGTTTACAGCTAATGGGTCTACTGATGGCTAATTACCTTTGTGTTTATTTTGGGAAGGAAGCTGTGTTGTCTTTCATCAAAGAACACCCCACCCCCACCCCAACAACTCACTGATGCACACACAAGCTATTGTTTTACCTCTTTTTTCTCTTTACTTTGTCACGTCTGCAGTGATTAAGCGGCACAGCGAGCAGCTGTGGAACAGCAGTGTTCAGCAGAGATAAAATCCCTTCAGGTGGAACTCTGCGAACACCTGTCCTCTCTGCTCCACTCTCAGCAGACGCAGGCAGGCAGGCACCAGGCCGGGCAGAGGAGGGAACAGTGCACCGCAACAGCACTTCTACCGGCTGGTGCGCACTGCACAACTGATTACCAAGGACAGGTCGAGTGTGCAGCTAGGTGTGTTTGAGGGCGAGTGTGTGCCAACTGAGTCGAAACATTTCCTGAAGAACAGATGTTTTTCCGCTCTTCACCAGTCCTACACTTCAGTCTGAATAAGACATTTTGATTTTTTTTGGCCCCTGGACGATGCTGTTAGCCTCCTTCCTCAGCATCCTCCTTCTTCACAGCTCTCTTCCCCTCACTCTTCTCTTTGGAGAGGAAGTCATTTCCTTTGCTGGGGCTTCTTTTGTGGCAGCCTGCTTTCGCCCACCCTTTATAAATGATCGTCCATTTCTTCCTAACAGGCACAAACATCTGCATATATATGGATCCAAATTAAGCTAGGGAAGCTTTTTATGACTCTTTATGATATATTAATATTTATGTCCCTGCCAGATGAGATTACGAGAGGGTTTGAATTTAGCGCTCACAATTAACAGGCTCCAGCTGCTGCTGTTGGTGCTTGTGTGGATGGTTTGTGCATGCATGAGTGTGTATGTGCGCACAAGGCCTGAAATGAGAGCATGACGAGAGGAAGTTAAATGCTCCATTTAAATGTTAAGTCACGAACTAAAGGGCAGATTAAATCAATCTTGTTGAAACACAATTAGGATTTTCCTGCTATAAACATGATGCTACTTCTCTCTCTCTCATTCTCTCTCTCTCACACACACACACACAGACACACACACACACACAACAGTGACAGTGACCTCAGTGAATGGAACAGACAGCTTCTTTATATGGGTTCGCGATCACCCTATCAATATTATTTCATTAGGAAGCAGCAGACTGATGGTTCGACTGAGTTAAATGCATTTTTAATCATTGTTTATCTTGTGAACCTGTGGCACCCCCGAGCAATTCGAATTTGATTCATGATGATTAATTTACATCAAATAAAAACCGATGTTGGACATCACCAAGTTGTCAACATATTGCTGCCACCATGATGAAAAAAAAGTTCTGCATATCTCATCATAATGACAAAGTATCTCATTTTATAACAAGAAAATGTTTGTTTCAATAAGAACAAGTGTGATGTTATAACAAGATACTTTTTCTCATTAAAATTAGAAAGTTTTCTTGTTAAATTGAGATACTTTTTTCATTAATACAAGAAACTTTTTCATTAAAACAAGATACTTTTTTTGTTTCTTGAGAAAGGGGTTTGAAAATAAATAGGTCTAACAGTTTGAGGGTTTGAAGATTTTACATATTCTTTGTCATTTTAATAACAGATTTAAATGGATTAACAAATATGGCCTGAAGAAGCACTGTTAATCATATCACACACTTCTAAAATGGATCATTTTCACTTGCTAACATGAGCCCACAGCTTAAAGTGAGCGACAACACCAAACACACTGACTTTAACTGCTGTCTGTAATGCAGTAACATGTTCGAGATGTGTGAAGAACATTTTTTATTTATCATGGCTCGTGTGCTGCTTTCGTGAATAATTTTGTGCACCTATTTGTAATAGGCAGATTAGATTATGAATTCACAATGACTGGCTGGGGGGGCACCTTCTCAGTTTGGCAGCCTTTCTCATCAACACCCTCCCATAAATTAATTACCCTATCAAACAAACAGGCTTAAATTCCCTTTTGCTGTTTCTGATATCTGCAGACTGCTGTTAGTCAGTGTTAGCTCCTCGACAGGAACAGTCTGAATAAAATAGAATCCACACAATGTTCATTCAACTTTCACAGTCTCACATCCCATATTCAGGGATAATAACTCTTCAACACAGCAAACCGAGAGCTCAGATCAGTGTGCTTTGTCTTTTTTCAGTCGAAAGGATCTCTACTGTAAGTCTGCTCCAAGATAACCAGGGTCAGCTGATCATCCTGAGTCAGTACAGCCTGTAAAGCGTGGCATGTCAGCACTCAACGCGGCTAATAGCTAGTTATCACCTACAGTATATTATAACTTAAAATAACCTTTGTGTGTATGTTGTGCAAGTCATTTTACACAAAGATGACATTTTAGACACCAAACAGCCTGAACTGAACCACTTATAACAAGTAACCTGCACGCACACATTTAGTGCAGATGTAGCCCACAGTACATGTTTATTGAGGAAATACACAAAGCAAAGATCAATAGTGATTATTTAAACTAGAAACCGATACTTTTATCCACCCTAACTTTTTCCTTATTCCAGTTTTCTCCTGATAAAGCGTTTATGCTCAGTGAATTCAGGTTGAAATCTAAAAATACAAATATGAAATTAAACAAAGATATTAATGTATGTCTTACTGCCAAGAGCCCAGAGTGCGACCTACTTGATGCCATGGGGTTTTCCTCATAGCTCTGACAGTACCCATGATTCACTCCCACATATCTATTCAGTGGCAACGTGAAATGTACAGACCTGAGTGATGACACTGGTGGCGGCCCAGTGGGGTGGACAAATTTGCATCTGCCACCTATTTGTGTGTATGTGTTTGTTTAATGGTATTTGAAAGTGTCTTAAATATTTCCAACACAAGTTTTTTTACCAACACAAAACCTGTGCCCCAATTCTATGCTGCATACTAATGGTGTACAGTAAAATATACTCATCGCGTTTGTTTATGATTTTAATAATGTTAGGTGTTCACAGAGCTGTTTCACCACCATATAATTAGTTTTCATTTTTTCAGCTGCAGCTCTTCTATTTCCTTTGTATCATGGAAGACTAGCGCCCATCATGAAAACACTGCATAATCAAATGCTTGCATACCGCCTGCTTGAAGTACACTTCCACCATTAATCAAAACCTGCTTAGGATGATGTGAAAACACAGTATGGGACACAACATACGGTATGTGCTGGTTGCCTGGTAACTGAAATAGTCTATATCCCCTTGTAAAATAATGCACTGTCCTTTATAGCTGTTTACAGATTCAATAAATGAAATACAACATGCTGGTTAGTGACCTGTATGGGTTGGTATGTACATTTATACCTCTGGACAGAGCCAGTCTAGCTGTTTCCCTTTGTTTCTAGCCATTGTGCTAAGCTAAGCTATTTGGCTTCTTGTTGCAATCTATCTAATAATTGTTGAGATATTTAGTTCTACACCAAAGTAGAGGACTAACAGGCTGACATTAGGCCATACAGCTAGCATAGATCTCAGTTCTCTGGAAGCAAGTGGACAGATATAACCTACAGATCAATAGAAACAGGTCAGACAAACTCAAAGCATGCAGGCAAATTTGTCCCTAAGAACAAACAGTCACAACACAAATGGACGGACCATGAATCTTGCTATGACTCATAACATTAGCATAATCAATTCTAACCCTCTTTCAAACCAAACACAAAAGCCAATAGTTATCCTCAAGAGTGCTTGAAACTTTATTTTCTGCTGGTAGCTCTAATGAAGCCATTTCAAGAGGGTGATGGACAGTCGGATGCTTTGTAATTTTTATCCACTTTTGCCACCTTCGATTTCTTGTTGCATTCCGCCTGGCTGACTTTTACAGTGCTAATAAGGTATCCAGTGTTCTCTAGAGCCCAAGCTTGACATCTCTTTGTAGATGTCTGGCTATTGTTATAAATACCTGAGCATAATAAGAGCCTGTGCTGCAGGCGAGTGAAGACATCCAGTCAGCCGGTGGAGGCGACGGATGTAGCTGGCTGGGCCCAGCTGCTCATTAGTGAACAAGTCCAGTTATCCTCCCTGACAACTCGGTGATGTCCAGCCTCACCCTAGCAAAGCATAATTCCAGATATTTCTCAAGCAGTCAGGCAATGCAGAGACTCATGGGAGCCACAGAAAGCCAGGAAAATTTCACAAAAACATCCCTGTGACTATTGCATTAGTATTACAGTATGTCCCTGTGCTTTAGATGTGTTTTGGTTTTAGAAGCGAAGTGATTGTTAAAAAGAGTTTTATGTGAGTTGTATGAAACAGAAGTTGGTTTGAGATTCATATTCCACACAATGGATTTTAATTATTGTTAAAAAAAAGAAGAATTTGCAAAAGCTAAAAAGTAAGACAAATAGAAAAATCCTGAAAGTGCTGTCTCCTGCTGATTTCCCCGTCCTCCCACAGCACCCTCACGCCTGCTTTCTCACCCTCTCACACATATTTTCTTCAGCTGTCAACTCACATCTGTTTGACAGTGATATGCAGTTACATGTCAGAGGATGTCTGCAACCCAAGGAAAACCTGGAAGGGCTTGGTATTCAGGTAAACAGTTTTCACTCTCACACTTAATTAGGAAAGACACGGGTTTGACTTCTGCAGGCTGAATGACGAAAGAGTCTAGTGAAATAATCCAAATTAAATGTCTCATAATAGTAGATGTTTTGCTGTAGTCGGATGGGTGACTAGGACACATTAAAACCTTTCTTTACTGGGGTTTTCAGGAACCTTGGTGTATTTGAGAGATTTCCTAAAGTTCTTACATTTTTCACATCAAAGTTTGTTTACAGGTCTTGGGGAGCACTAGTGTAAATGTTAAAAAAATTGTATAAAGCTTTGTGTGGCTCCCGGGGGAGAGAAACTCAGAGCATCATGGGCACAGTAGTACTGGAGGCGAGAGCTATGTCATCTAAAGTAACTATATGATTAGACAGCAGATTTCTAAGGTTTTCAGGCCCAAGCACAATAACTTCAGTTTTGTCAGAGTTTAGAAGTAAGAAGTTACAGGTCATCCAGGCCTTTATGTCTTTAAGACATGCTTGAAGTTTGACCAGCTGATCTGATTCATTTGGCTTCATAGATAAATATAACTGAGTATCATCTGCATAGCAATGGAAATTTATGCTGTGCTTCCTGATAATATTGCCTAAAGGGAGCATGTATAAAGTGAAGAGAACTGGACCTAACACAGAGCCCTGTGGAACACCGTGACTAACTTCAGTTTGTGTGGAACATTCGTCATTAACATGAACAAATTGAAATCTTTCTGATAAATAAGATTTGAACCAACTTAGCGCAGTTCCTTTAATCCCAATAACATGTTAAAGTCTCTGCAGTAAGATGCTGTGATCAATGGTGTCAAAAGCAGCACTGAGATCTAAGAGAACAAGTATGGAGACAAGTCCTTTGTCTGAGGCTAGGAGACTACCTCAAACTGCCTCAAATGATGTAAGTTCAGCCAGTGTTGGAGCTGAAAACAATAAGTTTGAAAATGAAAAAATCCTGCGTTCCTCATCGCAGCCTGAGGATACATTCGCTGCTAGCATAACACATCCAAAATACGACAGTGTTTGGTGCCGAAGCTCAGGAGAAGATTCTGGGGGAAATTAAGTTGGTCTCCCCAGAGATATGTTTCCCCTTACTTTAATCTGAATATATCCCAAGAATTATTGGGGAGGTGAGGGGGGGAGAGTGTGCGATTCTGGTGGTGCTATATTGAGTTTGAGCTATAAATTTGATTTGTAATAGAAAACATTAAAATGCTTTTACATAATCCGGTAGCGAGATATACTGAGTATATAGTTGAAGTTTATCAGGTTGCAGATTGTGGTAAACTAAGCCACTGCTGTCTAATTTATTATCTTAGAAAATGATATGCCATTTACATTACCTGATTGCTTCTGTAAATTACTTTTTCAATTGAACTTTGAGGTGAAAAAACACTTTCACAAGTGACAGAAGATCATTGTTGTTGTTATTTGGACCTGCAAAAGGTCGGCAGAAATGTCTCTCCTGTGCAGGGCCCCTTCACAAACACAAAAAGTAAATTCACCCCAAGACTTCCATCATGCAACCTCAAGGCCACCAACACACACACTCATCTCACAGCCCAGTCTTTCTCATTATTTCCCCCTTGACCTTATTTAGCCAAAGTGGAAACTGACAGTGACTTTGGTAGAATTACTGGAATATAACCTATAGTATATTGAAATTAACACTAAAATAGAACAAGGATGAACTAATCATGCAATAAAGTAACTGCATATATCCAAAAATCATATTGCAAGGATACGGTGTCAAAGCTAAATATTTTGTGGGTGGTTAAAACAGATATCGAATAAAATGGAATCACACAGAATTGTTGTTTATTTGACAATATGATATCTGTAGCGGAAACGGTTTTCGAGAAAAGCTGCAGCTGTATTTACATGAGTACTGTAAACTATCATTACCTGTTGGTGTGAGAAGACCTGTCAATGGGAACATTTCACCTGCTCAGTCAGGACAGGCCTCAGCGACTCATTATTTTTCATTTTGAGACTTGAGATAAAATGGCTGCAGCTCTGACACTGATGTATGAGCATCTCATTGAGGGAAAATCCACTCTGCTGATCCTCTGAATCCAAAACTACCTTAATAGGTAAGAATCTAATCGAAGGTGATTAAAAACAAAGTGAATAAAAGCGAGGGAGACGGGACGGGACACCGGCCGGAGCAGTATAAACGCTAACTCAGGAGAGGGATGTCAAGAAACGATAGGTGATTAGGAAAACGCAGCAGATTTTACTCTCATTTGCTAATTGAGGAGATAATGTAAATCATTCTCAGAGTCTGTGGAATAAGCAGCCCTAAAAAAAAAAAATCAATGGGTGCTCCAACAAAGCACCTACTTGTATGGTTTAAGTCCTGGAGTGAATCAGCATCTCTGGGAGATGGGTCTTTGCCTCTTGCCTTGTAAGACTGAACACTGATTTGTGCTAAAGGTTAACAACAGATAGAAAGCACAGCAAAGGGACTCGGGGATCAGTTGGTGACTATATCCCATCATTAGCAGACACCAACAGCAGAGCACGACTTACCAAACGCGGTTCATTACAAAATGTAATGCTTACAGCTTTTTTTAAGAATTATAGGAATATTTTAATGCTTCTCAACCTTTGTGTTATGCTTATATTTTTGTTCCTAATAATAAGCACCTGGCTACTAAATTGGCCATGCCATTATGTCAGACTGTATTAGCCTATGAACATCTATTGCAATTGGCTCATTTGCAATGGATAACCCAAGGGGTGGCTCCATCCTAAAATTACTGGCGCCCCCACAAGTGACAAGCCCCAGTCATTCTAATTCTTTTCCACACACGCCTTTAAAAATCTGACACATTTAAGATGCAACACATTTCAGTTGAGTTGTGAAGGGAGCATTCTCAAGAAAATAAATGATATTTGTACCTGATTCTGAGATAAAACTATTGAAATGGAATGCCATGTTGTCTGTTATTAAATGCTATTTTATTTTATTTATTATATATGACTCACTAAAATTATATAAGTAATAAAAGAAATCTTTATTAAAGTAATAAAAAAATCTGATACGTTTTCTAATTGCATCGGCATGTCATGTCAGACATTTTTTCATTCATAATTCATTATTTTATTCTAAAGAATCCAGATACACCTAGAATTATAGCTACTTGTAATCTTTGATCTGGAATCTTGACATATAAATACAATTTCAGTTCAAGGCTATGATTCTAAGAATGAAAGATACTTACATCATAATCAAACTTGCATATCATAACCTGATATTTACATGAGATCAGTCGAGGACTTAAACAAGATGCTGTTTATTTTACACTATAACACATTCCTTGTCACTCTTGGTTGCAAAACAATCAATTCAAAATCTCGGTCTTCTCTTGCAGTCAAAAGGTCTTCGGTGTGATTGTATTGGAAAAGAGGAAAGGGAATCCCTTAATGAAAGAGTGGGAGGAAGCTGTGAGAGATCATTTAATCATTGTTCCTTATACATCCACTAATCATGCCACTGCAAAACTAGACTTAATGGCTTGACTGTGCTAAGCAGGATATTATTTCATACATGGGGGAATTAAAGTGGTTAATATAAGGTTTGACTCAGAGAATTGTCAACAGAAAAAATCAGGAGATGAGAAGAGAGGAAAAGAAAAGAGGTAATAAAGCAGAAGGGGAAAGGCTATGTTTACAGTAAACACTGATTTCCTTCACATCTATCAGAAGTGAAATGCAGTGAACTCATACACAGCAGCTGTCAGACTGTCCCTCAGTGGAGGATTTAGCTAAAGGTCACCCGTTCTTTGCCTAGCAGTGTCATTATCCGACAGGAAGGGCGAGACATGAAGATATAGTAAGTTCAGGAGCAGGACCATGCCTTAATACACACACCTTTTCTTGTCACCTGCCTGCAAATACCCAGCACTCCAGTTGCTGAGTGCTTTTGTTTCTCATTTTTTTGTAGTTTTTTGCTCATTCTTTGTTCTACTGTTTACATGCAAAGCAATTCAGCCCCTTCAGTCTGGCAGCTACTGTTTTGGGCCTTCAGTGGTGGGTGAGAGCTCCTTGGTGGCTGGCTGCTTAAAACAACTACTCTGTTCAAAACCACTTCCTATAACCTTTGCTAGGTGGCAGGAGGGGCTAATTTACTGGCCGTACTTTGACAACACAGAGTAGGGAAGCTAGCATAACAAAGAAGAGCTGAAGGTAGAGGAGTGTTATGGAGAGAGGTAGTGTACTGTGACTGGGAAACACTGTCCCATTTTCATTTATCAGACAATGTAGAAAATCTTAGTTAATGCACCTTTAAGCTGAAATTCAACACTTTAACCTCAGTCACTGTTTATTTTTAAATCCCATTGTTCTTGTGTACAAAGGAAATCAATAGAACTCTTGGAGTCTGCACTTTATATTGTGGCCTGGTTCAATGAGTAAAATCAGTTATAGGAACCACACCGGGGTGTGAAATTCTGTTTCTAATGGACTGTTTGTGATTCATAAAGTGGCTGCATGGATAAAGAGACAGGAGGGAGGGTCATGTTGCTGCCACTGTTCAGCATGCATCTTTGTCTCCATTCATCTCGCGAGGTGTGTATTCCAAATCTAATCTGCTGGTTTGTTTGTGTGCTTTGAATTCTGCTTTCAGTAAAAGGCCTTTTCCCCCCCCCAGGTACTTCTATAAAGCATATTGACAATGACAGGAAAGAAAATAGAAAACAGTAATGGCAGTTGACAGTCAGCTACATTCTGAGAGGTCAGGTATCAGCTTTTTAACCAGCAGCTGACCTTTGTGGCATCTGTCACTTAGGCAGTTCGGGTTGTGAATTTATAAGTCTTCAACACATTTGATACATTTTTTTTTTAGCTCATGTTTTAAGGTATTTTAATGTTTTAGTTAAAATTGTTTTATCATTGTGTTGTTTAGTATGGTTTTATTAGTATGTGTGTATCCTCTTTGTCCTGCTACACTTTAGAGTGCTGACACCTGAATCATCAGTACCCAAGGGTTCAGGCCAGGTTCAGACAGAAACAAATTATGTTGAGGTCTGGGTCGGGTTCAGTCATGTAGGTCAAACCTTAGGTTAGACGACTGGAGCACTCAAATGTCTGCTTCGTTTATTGATAAGGGGAAAAACGATACAAACTGTCCCAGGTTCAGGTTAGGTTCAGACACTATTTACTATAAGCTTGTCGCGTCCTGGTCGGGTTTTGATGCCACAGGTCAGGTTCAGACAGAAATATGCAGCTCGATCCATACTCTACTGCACGATGACCTCACTAAGGCATGTTCCTAAAAATGCTGTCAGCAAACAAGCAAAAATACCAAGTACATGAGCTATATTCATTTAAATTGATCAAAAGCATTTACTAACAACTTGGTACACTACTTTAGTTGACTTCAAGACTAAAGCACATACTTAATTTTATTAAATTTAGTAAAAGAAATTAAAGTCGTATCCCAATACTATATTCTAACAAGGTTTGTATGGTGTAAATGAACACTTGAAAACAAAATAAGGGCGAAAACAGCACAATGTGGCATATAAAACATACTCTCAGCTATTATTGTGCAGCATGAATTGGGAGACAGCATACATTTTTCCCAGCATAGCAGATGAGTCATTATTTGTTATCACCAAATATCACAGGAAAATCAGCATAATGAGGCTTTTATCAGCACTAATGTTACAAAAAGACAAGGTTCTAGGAAAAACTGCTGTGTAACACCATAATCCAGATTTTGTAGAGAGTTTCTAAAGTGTTTGTAAGACTTTAGCCATGCTCTGTGAATTACAGGTCCAAGCTTTGCAGCTTGAGTTACTAAAACATCACGTGGCTTTTGTTTTGGTCTGCAGACAAACTGCAGGAAGGGCTCATTTATATGTTTCCTCTGTTCAAAACTGAGGATCACAGTCAGTGATGGAAACAGTATGAGAGCCGTTTTATTGACTCTATGCAAACAAAAGTAGATGACCAGATTTAAGAAACATGAAAATTGCTGAGGTTGAATTAGAGTAATGGCGCACCAGAGCAAGAGAGAGAGCCAAAACTCAGTCTCTGAGAGTTAGGGGAGATGTGCTGGAGATGCAGTCACCATGGTGGGCTTTATACATCCTCTGGGGACAGTTTTGCAGAGAAACAGAAGAAGTGTGTGAGTGTCCCCGGCTGCACAGGTGCCCTGTTGCTGCACTGTGCTACTGTTTTTCTAAGTAGCAAGTTAAGGTTAGAAAGTGGCACAGAAAATCTTTATGAAAAACTGGAGGCTTGGTAACCTTGTGACACACCACTAAATGAATTGTATGATGTATGTATGCATGTAGCTAATTCAAGCTAATATATTAGTGTGTGGATGACATCTTCCAAATGTTAGAAATTTCAAAACAGTTTGCAACTGTTGAGACCACTGACTGTATATACAATGGTCAGGCTGACAGCTCCCTGAAGTGAAGTTACCACAAGTTGATCGCCCCCTGGTGGGTGGCTGTTGTATAGGTCAGACATCCGGCCACCTCATTGATCCAAAATCTATTATAATATTTATCAAAAGCTAGCTTATGCACATAGCAAACCTATTTTGTGAATTAACATTGTCAGCGATCATGGGGGTTAGTTTTTATTGTTACTGACAAGCTTCCTGTTTCACTCTTTGCCTATGAATCACTTTGCTTCAGAATCACTACTGAGCTGATACATACTGAATCTAATGCATAACAGGAGATCCATTAATGCCAAAACACATAGCAAAAAAAAAAAAAAAGATTTTCCTTCT
>NW_018127992.1:1179003-1196243 GCF_001952655.1 Monopterus albus
CTTGCTGCTGACCCTGCACTGCTGTCAGCATCTGCTAGTAAACAACAGACAACCCCAACATAGATTAATGCCAAAGAGTGAGCAACTCAGCCTCAGCAGCACTTTGCATGTAGAGTAAGTCTAAGCAGGAACGCAGCACGTTCAAGTAGAAGTGAATTTTACCATTCTATTTGTCTTTCAAGGCAAAGCTCAGCCACTTAGAGCGACATGCCTTCTGTACACCCTCCTCTTCAACCTACACTCACTCAACACACAAAAACACACTTACTGGCCTACACCTGACTAGACAGACTGCTTTACTTGTCTATGTAAGAAGTCAGCACAAAAAACCGTCCTCATTTGCACATGCATTTACTAAATATGTGTAAATGTTTTGCTTTAAACACGAGCACGCCTGCTGTTTCATACAATACTTTAAATCCAATTAAACTGCGTGATCCGTGAGAAGTGTCACCAGTGCACAGACACACAAAACATTCACACAGCTAATGAGACGCCGTGCAGCCGGCCGGGGTTTGTCACTGCTTTGCCTCCTCTTCTCTGAGCATTAACGTATTTCTCTCTCTCTCCTGTTCTGCATCAAAGGATTACAGCCTCGTTTAGAGTTGGCGTTTTCCTCGTGTGCCTCTGTCGGGGGACTGACCATCTAAGCCCCACTGCAATAATATGTTCTTCTTATATTTTTTTCTTTTCATATTTCCATTTTTTCTTGATGCACAGTGTGGGGTCAGCTAAGCCCTTCTCTTTTGGCTGATGGAAAATATATGAAAGCCTAAATAAGACATTACACGGTCTTTAAAGTGAAGCGGATGCTTGTATACAGTATATTTTTTTTATTTTTACAAACATTTTAAGGAAAGGATTTTTCACAGAAATACTTTTTAGAATTGTCATTATCCACATCACCAGGGCACACAAGCAACATGAAAAGCCTCAATTTCTTCCTTCCTTCCTGTCAAATGGATTACATTCGTCTCTCTCACTAGTTTCCCTCTCTTTCGTCTCATTTACACCCGCAATTATTATTGACTCTTTGATGTCTGACTAGTCTTGTTGTTTAAAAGAAATGGAGAATTTGGTCTAAAAGTGCAAAAATGTTAGAACGGAACGCTGTAAAATGCCTGGGCAACACACTATTATATGCCTGCCTTTATATATTACACACACAGCCGCTCTTCTAAATAAGCTGTAGAGAGAAAATCTACACACTGATGGAAGCAGTGAGCTGAGGGAAGGGAGACAGAGCGAAGGGTGTAAAAGATAAAAACTTGATAAGACAAGGTGACATATTAACAAGGAGCCAGAGAGCATTTCCTATATTTTTAGGCTGAGTT
This sequence comes from Monopterus albus, assembly GCF_001952655.1. NCBI lineage: Eukaryota > Metazoa > Chordata > Actinopteri > Synbranchiformes > Synbranchidae > Monopterus > Monopterus albus. The sequence continues at coordinate 1,180,338 of NW_018127992.1, forward strand.
TTGCTCTTTGTGTCTGCTGCAGCTTTCAACGTCACTCTGTCTTTTCCTTATCAGCAAACCCTACCCCCCACACCCAGCTCTCTTTTCAACACTTCCTTTTCTTCTCTATGTTGCTGCCTGGTCATGGAAAATCAGTCATTTGGCCCGACAGCATTGGCAGATACAGCACTTAGTCCTTATTGAAGAGGTCATTTTCTTTATTTCTTCCAAGCCGTGCTGCATGTTAGTCCTGCACAGTGCTGTCACACATAAGTAGACATTTTAAACATATGGGAATTGAGAAACTTGTATTTCCAAATACAGTACAAAAGACAACTGGTGCTAGTACTTAATTCATTCTTCATTTTGAGAAAGAACTCCAGAAAACATCTGCTGCAATTCTCCCAATGGTTGCAACATCAAAAAAACCTTTACATTTTATTCACTATGAATCAAAATAATGATGTTATCATTAAAGGTGCAGTGTGTAAGATTTAGTGACATCTACTGGTGATGTAGATTACAATGTTTAGCATTGTGTTGAATCCTCAAAGGCCCTCGCAGCGATTATCATAAATGTAGGACAAATTGCGCACTTGGAAAACAAGTGGCGCTGACTTCACAAAGCAAAGGGGGCAACTGTGGTTCAGTGGGTAGCTTTGGTTCAGTGGGTAGAGCAGTCGTCTCCAAACTGTAGGGTTGAAGGTTCGAATCTCAGTGCCTGCAGTCCCTGTCATAGTGTCCTCGGGCAAGACACTGAACCCCCAAGTTACCCCCGATGGTTAGAGCCATCAGTGTGAGTTGGTGCCGCAGATGGCTGCCTTGTGTGTAACAACTTGGCCAAATAAAGGTGGTTATCCTTATCCAGCACTGGCCATATTCTAGCTAAAGCTAACAAGAACTTGCATTTAGGATATTTTACTTATTAGGCTAAATTACCTGTCCAGCAGTAAACAGGCAACTTTAGGTCATTCTGGAAAAAATTGTTTCCATTAGCGAAATGCCACACCAAAGTTTATTTTTGTGCCATCACCTGTTTTGTTTATTCATCATTTTGCTTCTTTGATGACAGGGATTCATGCTGTGTTCCTTTGTCTTGTATTAAAGTATAATCTTAAACTCATGACAAAATGCTTCGTCTTGTTTCTAACATTACTTCTTCTTCATCTCCCAAGCAGCAAATCTAAGACGCTACTTCAATGTGAAAACACATAATTCACAATCTAGAGCCAGTGTGTGGTTTGTCCATTCTGGGCTACTGTAAAAAACGTGGCAGCTCAACATGGTGGCCTCCATGATAGTGGACCTGTTCCTATGGAGATTTTAAAAAATGTAAAAAAAAAAAAATGTATAAAAAAGGTCATTCTTATTATTTATTATCTTTTTCAGTACTGGTGTGACCAGGCCTTTTTATGAACACATAGGCTTTTGTCATGCTGTGAATTTCTTATTACTTTCAACCTGAGAGCCCTAATCTGTCAGGATACTGTATTGAAAACAAGGAGAAATGCTCAGTCTGGTTTTCAAATAAATCCAAAACATTTCTGCAAATACAGCAAATCATGAATGCAAACACCACAGCAATAAATAATCCATGCTCATTTGTTCTCCGAGTGTTTTATGCCATTTGCTGGTTAATGCAAACATACCCCCTCGCACACTCACACATCACCAGACAGAATTTGGCTGCACTGAATCCTCAGTCCACGTCACAGAAATGCAACCAGACAAAGTCCTTTCTGCAGAAACATACATACACATCATCGCACGTGCACAAAAAGAGGGGTTCCATGGACACACAATCATGGACATGCATGTGCCAACACAAACTTACACACATATTCATACATTAAAAAGACTTATACACACTCAAACAACACAAAGTTGCCTGCTGTTTACACAACACAACTGACCACAACATCTAAGAAGATTTATTAACAAAAGTGGACAGGAGGGAAGAAATCTGCTTTGCAAAAGGGCCTAATGACCTCATCTGTGGCCACCAGCTGACATGACTGATAACATCCACACAGCAGACACACACACTGCCAGAGGATTGTCCTTTCCTCCTCTCTTCAGCACTAATCCCACTGTGTTGTAAGGGTTTAATTTTACACAGTGATACATGGCACCCTGTTTAGCAGCGACTTTCACCTTTCTCAGTTATACAAAATAAATAAATAAAAGTAAGAGGTGTGCACTCTGTTTCAGTACTGAGATAAGCTGGGGCTGGCACGGTGGGGCTTCAGATAACCCAAATACAATGCAACATCACACGCAACAAATAACCTAAATGCACTGCAGCATCACACACAGATGTGTCTGTCTTGTTCTTTCATTTGTCCACACAATCAGCCCTGTGCAAACTGCTAAACAGGGCATACAGGGAGAGAGATGGAGATCAAAAGATGGCTTGAGTTTTCCGGTGTTTCATTCTTACCTGCTCTCTCTCAGACTCTCCAGATTTGGCTCTTTCTTTCTGCTGGCAGGCTCGTGCGTTGTTGTACAGTGGGTGTGTTTGTGCAAGTGCGTGCATTACAAGCATTTGTTTGCATGACATAACTCCTTGTGACAGGCCTGAGAATAGCCCACTGATGATGATACCAACTGCACACCTCTGCTTGTCTACACCTCATTCCATGTTGCCTCTGTTTAAAGGATAAGGCTGCCAGCTGTCAGCACTGGATTAGCTTGTTCGTCTGTGCGATAGATCTTTGTTGCTCAAAAACGATTCCAAACATATTGGATGACAAAACACCAGACCCAACTATGCTGTTCCAAAGTCTCCATAAAGCCTTAATTTTTTTTAAATTAATATGAGCCGGAATCAACTGTCCATGTTCAAGATTTTGTTTTACTGATGCATTTTTAATCATTTTTTGAACAACAATGGTGGTCTAGCGCAGACAAATAAGCTAATCCAGGACACACACACACTGATGAACATTAACTATGAGCAGAGGCAATTCATTGTCAGTTTTATTCTCAGTATGGAGATTGCTGAAAATACTATCAATATAGAAAATGAGCGGCCTTATCCTTTAAGTCCAGGGTTTTCTCCCCCTCTTCTTTTCATTCCTCCAACAACCATTTTCTCCTCTATCCTGTTTATATGGAGGTTTTCACTGTTTAACCCCTCTAAAACAGTATTAGTGAGTCATTTTGCAGATATAGTAGGCACTGTACAGTGTGCGTCTTTCAGGATCCATCCTTCTTCAACACCATTAAATAGGCCAGATAAACCAGATACCGTGTGCAGTCTATTTGCCTCCAAGGCCACTTGGTGTGTGTGCATCTACAATGCAGCACCTCTTTAAAGTGGATTTTCAACTTCCATCTCCCCACCCTCTGGCTACTTTGTTTTCTCTCCACTTTTTAGTATTGCAGCGGAACAGCACGCTGTCCAGGCCCATGCTGTTTCCTGGATACTTCTGTGTTTTTTTTTTTCCTTTTCCTCATTTATTTCGCCTGATCTATTAGCAACACTAGAGCGTAAAGCCCCACCAACTCAGCTCTCCAGGATTGGCTGGAAGAGATATCCATTTCTAGATGTAAATAAATCTGTTACTTCCCTGACAGCACAATTCATTAGCTCTCGCAGCAATCTGCCTGTTCACGCAGAGTGCTTTGACACAGCGGCAAGTGTGTGCAGCAAAAGAAGAAGGAGGAGGGCGGCGAGGGGGGTGTTAGGAAAATGTGTCAGCTTGCTCTTTGGAGGTTTGGTGTGATTACAGGAGGGAAATGCTTTCAGAAGACAGAGCAACACGTGCACAGGGGTTAACAGTGAGTAACTGCAGTATTGCCCATTCTGTTACCTCATCACTACTGTAGCTGTTTGCTTACTAATAACTGAATTAAATAACATTTGTCCCTTTCACATAGGCTGAGGTGTAACAAGTCAGAGTTAGACATTTTTACTTTAGTTTACTTGCATTGTTTCTGTCACTTACTGGAGGTATAAAGTCATGGATGTGTAGAAGGTGGCATGGTGGAACAGTGGTTAGCACTGTCGCCTCACAGCAAGAAGGTTATTCTTGGGATAGTTTCATTCAGTAAGAGTTTTACTAAAGAAGGGGAAAGATAAATCTCTTTGATAACCGTCTCCTGTCTGTAGCTTCATATTTAAAAATGAAGCAACTAAAATTTTACACAGTGTCTGATATGACATGGTGTCCTAAGAAACACAACCAAGGCGACGGCCAGACTCTGGTCTTCAGAAGGTCCACAGAAGGTTTGTCCATCTCTTATATACAGTCACTGGTTTTCTCATCCAACGTTTGCAAGAACGTAAATAATCATATTCCCCAAATGTCAAAAAGTTGCTTTAATAGTAAACTAACTCACTCTGAAGCAGTTTGTGTCAATATTCACTTGCTTTTTGGAATAAAACTTGGCCTCTACACTGTGCAGAAATGGCAAACCTTGTCCATAAATCTGTAACTGTAAGAAATGCCACACATTCATTATCACTTCTGAATGCTCCATTTTGCTACAGTAACATTTGCTACTGCAGCTTTAATACTGTAAGTCAACATTTTGCTGGGTTTGTTGTGCTGGCCTTAAACAACTAAAATGAATGCAGCTTCAAAGAATACTACTTAAAACATTCATTTAAAATACGTTGACCTTCTTATATTAGTGATGGCATGTGTTAAGAAGCTAAATCATTCTGATACTATTAAATGCATGCATTCACCTCAGACCAACCAATAGCAAGTACTTGCCTTAGTTTTAAGCCCTGTTCCAACAAGTACGGCGCCCTGTCTTCTGTTATCTTGCTGTGTCATTCTGATATGCTATCCTCTGCCCCCACTGTTGCCTTCACGTGCAGTTCAGGCAAATATAGGAAGAGACATTGCTTATGTGACATGCAAAGCCACACACATCACCCCCCAGAGAAGGTGTGTCCACACTTTCTACATACCGTTATATCATAAATAGGCTATGGCAAAGGAGCAAGCGGTGTGCATTGGGATGGAGGGAGTGATAGAGAGAAAACTAATTAGCACAGCACTTTAAGCATCACGGGCCACAGACTGCTGCTAGCAGGGACTGCCACAGACAATCCCGGTCAATTTTCCCACTCAGCGGAGAGAGCTGAGGCATGCTCTGACATTGTGTTTTATCTCAGCCAGCCTCTTCGCTCCTGTCAAGAGCTGGAGACAGAGGGAGGAAAGAAGAGAGAGAGAGATTCGATGTTGGTCAGAGAGTAAAAAAAGAAGGCAAATTAGGAAGAGAAAGCAATTAGAGCAAAATACAGTAAGAGTAAAAGAGGAAGACGGCCTAGAAGTAAAGTGCAGAAAGACAAAGCTGCAAGTATAAAGGAAGCTAAAGAGAGCAGAAGAGCTACAGCACCTGGGCAGCAAAGGTTGAATACTTCACATTTATTAAAGGATCTTTTTCAGCTTTTAAGATGTCTGAGGTTTCAAAAGGCAGCTTCTCAGAAATTATGGTGGTCTACTGACAATACATCACTATGTTCAGTCAATGGCATTTGCAGAAATGGCAGTGGACTGTAGCTTATTCATTGAAGACCGGAATGTGCAGCCTGGAAGCAACTCAATTTTGTGGACAAGTCCAGAGAATTGAAAATAATGACCGCCCTTTGTAAGAGTCATTCGCTTTTCAAAATGCTCCATTGCAGAGTTTGACTCACAACAAGGCCCCTGTGCATCTAATGAACACTGTCCTGAAACACCTGAACAGTGTATGAGGTCAACAAATCCATAAACACAGCACTGCTTATCTTATAGCTGTGTAAAGGCCCCTAGCATAAAGAGAAATGTTTTAGTCACATGTCACCTCTATCCTGCTAATCTGAATAAATAACTGAAGGGGACAGCCATTGCACTTTAACAGTTCTATTTTCATGGTCTCCCTGCCATTAGCACACAGGACCCATCTACCCCCTGCAGCATGCGTCACAGTGTCTAAACTGGAATGTCGCCATATTGGATCTGATGAGGATGTTAGCAAGTAAAAATTGTGTTTTATTGGAACAAAATGTACAAAATCTTTGGTACCTCGTTTTATCCATGCTGGTGGCACTGTTGTTGGGACTATAATGTAACTCAGTCCAACACTGTGGTCCACATTTCAGCCCGTATTTGATAGACTGCCATTAAACTTCCTGATGAATTCCTCAAAAACAAGAGTGCTTTTTAAAAAAAATTTATTTCTACCACCCCACTCTCTTTCACACACAGAGAGAGAGAAACTGGGAATTCATCAGCCCACTGCTGATTTATGCTGCACTGTTGTCAGCGCATAATTAGCAGTTGAGAATTGTTTATGATGGTTTTGCAAGTGGAGTGGAAAGTGTGCAGTGAGCAATGTGGTCTAAGGGCAAGCCAGGCCGAAGGAAGGATGGCAAAAAGCAATCTGAGCAGATACATTTAGCAACATAATTAACTGGTAAAACCGTGTTCAGATCCTAGAAGATCAGGTTTTTTTTCTTAATCACAATTTTTGTATCCATGAGCAAACAGCCCGCTCATTACACGATGTCAACATAATAAGTCAGATAATAAAAAAGTGTATAAATATTTAGTGTAACTATATCTTTTCTTGTGGACATAGAAGTATTATTGTGTAAAGTCCTGTTATGTTGAGATCAAGAGATAATTATATTGTGCTTTCAAGGAAACAAAACAAGTGGTAATTATCCTCACTGGCCGTCCATAAGATGCTGTTATGGGAACCAAGTTGCATAATTACAGCACAAACCCTGCTAGGGTTAGCAGCCATTATGAGGAGGACCCTGACAATACACCAATAAAAACATACTGTATTTTAGATTTTGACTTATGTTTTCATTGCACTTTTGATTTCTTGTACCTGACAAAGCCTCTAGGGCCTATGTGAGTTATTATGGCGGTCAGGAGCGAAGGCGTAACTAGTTTTTATAAAACTGCTAAACCTAAACACAAATGACAGATGGATCTGCTGTTCACTCGGTGTTTCTAGAACTCTGCGTTAGTTTGATGACACATTTCTGATTATTAGTGGTGGTAACATACATGAAAAACCTATTGTGTTTCTAGTGACCACTTCACAATAAAAGCCAATCTGTATTTAACCAGTTCTGAATGTGAAACAGCAGCAGTTGGACATGTGCTCCAGCAGTCAACAGTGAGGTTGATATTTTGATTTGATTTGATTTGATTTATTCTTTCAAGCATGTAAAGACAGTTGATATGTCAACACACATAATTTTACACATATCCAACAAATGCTAATCCAATATCAATTTGCTTATACCTAGTACATGCTTGAATGGAGTAGGAAGAAGTCAGACTTATCCAGTCCTACCCCATGACATCATCTTACCATCATTGGTTTGCAAGCAGTATCTCTACATAAATAATTCTCTTCTACACCACACAAGTAATATACTAAAAAAATTATAACAGAATGTTAACATTCTTACATAATTACATTCTTAAATAATTATCTTCTACACCACACAAGTAACATACTAAAGAATTAATACAAGGTGTTAACATTCATACACCACACCCACAATGTTCCATCTAATTAATCATTAAGCCTGTTCTTGCATATATCTTGATTGACACATACCTTTATATTTATGTTTAAACTCATCAATTCTAGTACTATTTTTTATGTCTACACTTAAATTATTCCATAGTTTTACCCCACTTATGGAAATACAAAATCTTTTTTTGGTTGTACATATAGCATGAATTTTATAATTTAACTGACCCCTTAAATTGTATCCCCCTTCCCTTTCATTAAATAGTTTTTGAATTCCACCTACATCCTCCAATCTATTAACCGGTGTATCATCAGCCAGATAAAATTAATGGGGTGGCTGTGGCTCATGAGGTAGGGCAAGTTGTCTTCTGACCAGCAAGTCGGTGGTTTGACTCCTGGTCTCCCCACATGCCTAAGTGTCCCTGACCAAGACACTCCCGGTGGCTTGACTAGCGCTGTTGTGTGGCAGCCTTGTCGTCATCGGTGTGTGAATGGGTGAATGGTGTATAATCTCCTTGTAAAGCGCTTTGGCCAGCGCATTAAAAAAAAAAGCGCTATATAAATACAGACCATTTACCATAAAATTAAAAACTGGAATGCTGGATTAAATACCACATTGTTCCCAGTGAATCCTGTAAATATATAGGAAGTTTGAATCCAGCTGTGATGGAAGATGTACTGAGAAGCATAGTGTAAAAATATTCCATTACAAGTAGTCCTGCAAAAAAATGTTACTTAAATAAAAGTACAAAGGTATAAGCATCCAAATATACTTAAAGTACTAAAAGTAAAAGTACTCATTATTCAGAATGACACATTTAAGATTCACGTACGTAATATTATTGGATTATAATTACTGATGCTTTATTTTGTGCACATTTAATGTTGCACTTGCACAAATTTAACTAGCTTATGATTATACTGTAATTTATGAATTAATTTGGTTCTGAATAGTAACTCAAGTTAAAAAATAATTGTACTGGAGTAAAAGGTACAACATTTACTTCTAAAATGTACTGAAGCCTGTACTTAAGTGCAGTACTTGAGTAGAAGCACTTAGTTACTTTCCAGCACGTGAATACTCAACCCTACTGTTAACTGTAAAAACCATTAGGTAATTACAAAGTGTAAATGGTTAGGCCAACACGAAAGGTCAGTGGATTGATGTGTATCCACACTGTGCATCCTGTTTGTGTGAGTGCACAAACACATTCATATACACATATATGGGACAAAGAGCTAACAGCATCATTATCTCTCCCTGTCCCTTTAACCCCTGCACACAGACACACACTTTGCACATACATGCAGCGCAGAAAATCAAAGACAGAAAGACCCTGAATCCGTGTCTGATCTGATCTCAGGTCAGCTCAGCAAAGCATGCTCACGCTGTGCGTGTGTGTGTGTGTGTGTGTTTCAGATCAATACCCAGTTGCAGATAATTTAGCCTCACCCTGCCTCATCGCCTGGGCCCCAGGGAACACACAAACCTACACACAAACAGAGAGATAGAAGAAAATACACAGGTCTGACCGAGTCAGAGCTTTTAACCACCACAAAAAGAAAAAAAAAACAGCAAGAAAGCAAGGATGGTGGGGCGATAGTGGACAGTCTGTCCTATCAAAAACTAACTATGTCATGTGAGAGAAGAGATGAACTGGAAAAATAAAACCATGGCTTTGGCATAAATGACTGTCATACAGGCCCAGCTGTGATTTGTCAAATCCCCCCTTCACAATGTGATGGTGTGCGGATTTGAATCTACTATAGATGTAGGAGTTCCCTGTACCCAGCAGTGGTTCTCTCTGCTCCATTTGTGCTTTTTATGAGGCTCTTTTATTAGCAACTGTCTGAAAATGTGGAGCAAGTACAAGATGAAGAGACAGAGAGGGAGAGAATGAAAGAGGGAGATTCCTTCAGGCATCTGCAGCACCCCACGTGTCCCGACAAGGTGTAAATTGAAATGAAAATGTGATTTGGCTGTGATTAAAAACTTCTATTTTTCAGTATTTCACATCTTCAACCTTGCCCTGCTCAGACTCTTTGTTTCCAACAAAAAGCCTGAAAAAACTAAGCCATCCCACCCCTATGTACAGTATGTTCAATCGCCTTAACTCAAGACGCAAAAGCAAATTAGTGTATTTCACACAGTGTTGTACTATATTTGAAGCCCTAAATGATAATTACAGTATGAACATAATGCTTACAACACTGCCTTTCTGGAATATTCTCTGGTTGAAAACCTGAAAAGGCCTCTCATCCATCAACAGATATCTTTGATTCCACATACGCAGCACAGTCCTGCCTAATCAAAACACAAACCACAGACGGATGAATAGAAATGGATTAGAAAGTCGGCTTCTTCCAGACTCTGCTCAGAATTTATTGATTGCCTTCTGTCTTTCTCCCCTTCTCTCTCTCCTCCACTGAATTTTGTGAAACTGCTGTAATCACCGGCAATTTGCAGGACGCCTCGCAGCTGGACTCCTGCCCACTGCTGACAGAGTATGGGCATGTGGGGGGAGGGGGTGTGAATGAATGTGCAAGGCAGCACACACACAAAATTCATTTTGTGTGTGTGTGTCAAAAAGGGTGTATATTGGGAAAATTGGGACCATTCCGGTATTGGATTTGGTGCATAGGCTGAGATCCACAGAGGGACAGAGAGATTTTTATAGAGTCTTAATTACCTAGGGGGGTCCCTTGGCTTAAATTGAGTTGGGGGGGGCACACACACACACACACACACACACACACACACACACAGAGACACCTCTGGAGCACATAGACCTTCTGTTGTCCCTGTGTCCTTGTCTCTCGCATCAACCCATGTTATAGTAGCACCACACAACATGAATGTTGTCCTCATACATTAAAAACAATCACGCTTTTCAGGTTTGAAGATTTTAAAATTCTAAATTACTGGTCTAAATTTAGCAAAACTCTTGTGCAAAATAATTTACATAAAAAAAAAACATTTAGCAACACTATTAGGAATTCGTGTTCATTCTGGCAGCTGATTCTGATTTTGTCCAATTATTTTATGATTTTTTTATTTTTGTTTTTGCCATCTAGTGAAATTTTCAGTGCATTTGTGCTGTAGATGAATTAATTCATAAAGCCATTTGCTCCAAAGAAGCCATAACGTCAGAAACAGAGGCAGAATGTCATGGTTCTTATTAACAGCACTGCAGCAGGTCAAATTGAACAAGAGATATTTTGGGCATCAGGAAACATTTACTTACTGTAAATGAGCCGTTTACTTCAATGAGCGTTGTTCTTGACAAACATCTGATTCTCATATTGGACAGCTGGATTGTCAGGAGGGTTACACAGTCAGTCGTTTGTTTTGTGTCCACGTTCCCACTGCTACACCTTTGAAAATGGCCACAGATGCTTAAACAACCTGCAGGTGCTGCTGGTCGACTTCATGCCCTACAAGCCGCCCGGAGCTGTCAGCGCTTAAGACTTGTCCTCCAGCAGTCAGAAAACCTGCTGACATTAGATGTCAGTTCCAACGTCCTAACGCAGCTCTGGTTATATTTCACATACGAGGCTGGCCGGAGTGAAACGTACATGCATGTCTTGTGATTTCCTGCTCTGTTATTTTCATTTGGCTGGACAAACGGAGAATAAAATCGTATTGAACTTCCATATTATAGCATTCAATACCTTGCAGTTAGGATCATCAAGAGGCCATGGATTAATAAAGCATTGTACTGTCACAGATACTATTAGACCTGGTGTCAAACACAATTACTTCCCATTCATTTTCAGCTTGGTTTGTATGTTGAAGCCTTAACTGGAGAAGTTTGCATCAATCCTTTTGAGTGAACAGGAATTCCATTATATTACAACTTGCTGATATTTATAAGTTATTATAAAAATATGGGCCTTTCTAATACAGGACAAATGCTTCTCCATGTTGGTAAGGAATAGTGTAAGGATGCACACTTTGTCTGACTGCCTCCTGTGCAGCCTCAGCTGCCACCTGACAGGAAACCCTCCTTTCTTATACTGAGACCCTGAACGCACTTTGAACAAAGAATGTGGTGACAATAAAAGTTTACACACAGACACAACCACTTTTTCTTAACCACACACAATGGATGAGTGGAATTGATTCCATGGAAACATCAATAGCTCCTACAGCGGATAGATGTGGTAATAATATCAGGAGAGCTCGGTGCTATTTGCAATAGACTTGGCTATTATTAGGAAACAAACAGGGACTGCACAATTCCCTGTCAGGCCAATAATGGGAAAGAAAATGTGTCTTTAATAACCCCCTAAGCTAACAGAGAAAGAAAATCCCTTTTTTTGAGTGTTTTCTAATGATAGCTCATTTATTTTTTTCTCAACAGAGCATATTAGGTTCCTGTCCATTTGTCATGCTTTCACAGTTGGTGAGTTACCCCAGAGCCTGTCCTGTCCCCATGAGGAAGAGAGGCACGGTCATCCTGAATCCTGCCCTTCACACCCTCAGATGCCGTTACCCCAGAGAGCCCAAGGGCATAATGTACACTGTAAAAAAAAAAAAAAAAAAGGCTGAAAAACAGAGGCAGAGTTCACCCTGGACAGGTCACCAGTCTATCACAGGGCTGACATGTAGACAAACAACCACACACACTCACACACACTCCTAGGGCCAGTTTAGAGTCACCAATCAACCTAAGCTGCATGTCTTTGGACTGTGGGAGAGAACACATACAGACACAGAGAGAACATGAAAACCCTGCACAGAAATGCATCGTGTCAGCCCGGGCTCAAACCTGGAACCTTCTTGCCATGAGGCTTATTTATGACACTGATAAAGATAATCTATGGTTGGTAGATGGTGAGCCAGGGAGCCAATCTAATACATGAAGGTGGCTCAAAAGCCATCAACAAGGTTTTAAACTGGTTTGTGTTTTGTTTCTGTATTGTTTTGTTATATTATTCAGCTATAGTGCGTTATATTCTAAAGCACTTTGGTCAGCTGTTGTTGTTTGAAATGTGTGGCCCACGAGGTAGAGCAGTCATCCACCAGCCAGAAGGTCGGAGGTTTGATTCCAGTTCTCCCTAATCTACATGTCGATGTGTCCTTGGACAAGACACTGAACCTAAAGTTGCTCCCTATGGCCAGAACAACAGTCACTTCACAGATCCACATCACAGGTCTTGAGCTTTTTTTAATGGCTTTCATCAGAATCCTCACTGCACACACTCTTACACACACTCTTGATTTATCACAAAGCTATTTTCAGATGCCCACATTTAGTAGCAGCCATGAGCTCATTTTTACAGATGATTTCTAGACACATGAATAATTATGATGCATGACTCTGGTAACATAGGAAGGAGCTGCTTCTATTATAATTCTAGGTTATTTACCATGCCATTTTTATCTTATAATATGGCTGAAAATGCATCTTTAGATAGAATTTATGCCAGCTTAGTTTGAAAATCAATATTATTATTGCCCATACATCATGATACTAACAGCCCTAGTACATACATGCAGCCACACTCTGTAAGCAGCACTATTTTTTGATAGTCCCATCAATCAGAGGAGACAGAGTGCTGTTAGCTGAGGCTGTACTTTCTCTCCACTGTGCATGTGTGTGTGTGTGTACATGTGCATTTCACTGTGTTTGTAGAAGTGTTTCTGAGAGTGACAGGGTTCTCAACGCAGCACAACATTTAATGGGAAAACCGGAGAGGGCTCATGACAGGTTGCAGCGGTCATGGTTTATTTGACAGGCGCTCCACTCACAACCCTGTCAAAATGACTGAGTGCTGGGAATGACGGCTGGTATCACTGCAGAAACTAAGCAACAGCACAGCGCTGATGCCATGCCTGCCGCTTCAGGAGGCTTCAGCAGCAGCAGGGACAGAAGAACTGCAGACTGGTGGGCTCCATGCTGCTGAAAAGCTGTGAAACATACTCATCTGTACTCTCATCCAGAACGTGTTCCATTTCTGCCATTCTTTCCACAGCAGGTTCTATATGCCAAATATAGTATGTCACATGACAACAGGCATACATGTTGGTTGCCATGGTGGCACATGCCAATGCCGCGGCCTCTGGCAGACCAAATAATTCACTGCTTTTGCTGCATTACTTGTCTTCAACCATATAACAGGAGCGGCAAGCCTCGGGTACAGCCAAAACAAGATCTTATGGATAACTCAGTTCTGGAGACTGGTAGAGTGAGTACCAAAAAGTCAAGTCTGATACAAGAGGGGAAAAGATACACTGCTGACTGTTGCAGTTGGTGTAAGAGGGAACACTCCTACACCTGAGGTTTACGGTTTTTAGTTTTACAGATAGTTCTTGTTCTGAACTGAGCGAATTTAATAAAAGTGTGTGCAGATGTGGAAAGTGACATTGTTGAAATGTTTTCAGGAAATATAATGAGAAAAAGAAATGAATTAATTAGTATATGAGGAAATGAGGCTCATTTGGTTGTTAATTTACAGAAGCTTTCTGTGCTTTCTAGCATTTGCTCATTAGATCATTTAAGCTGAAGAGAAATTCCAGTACATTTTTGTTTAATGAATCCGCTGAGTAAACCTTCCTAGACTAAAATGCATGCTGAAATGTAAAGTTAGTGTGTCTGCCTGTGTATTTCAGTGCTTTCAGCTCAGGGAAGAGAGGCCAGCTGAAGATGTGTTAAGCAAATCACTGCTGAATTTGAATATTTAACCAGCTTCCATTAAAACACGGATTAATTGGAGAGCACTCCAGAAGTTACCAGAGCATGAAAGAGAAAATGAGGGAGGGAGGAGGGAGTAGATAGGGTGAATGTGTTAGATAGTTTTGTGCACATGTGGGTGAAAATATTTCAACTGTGGACACCAGCTTCCAAATATCATGTTCCTACAGTCCCATGCACATCACTTCCACAAGCTTCACAGGCCTACTGCAATTACTAAGCTTTAACTAATCAGCGGTAGGCTCCCAGACATGGCCATTTGGCTCCTCTGAAATCATATGACTCCTTTTACATCTTCTCAATCATTCTTTCACATTTCTTGTCACCTAAGACTCCTCTTAACAGCAGGTGATCACTAACAGAGGTAAAAGATGACGGAGACCATCTTGAAAACCCTGCTAACCAAGGAGAAAAGCTAGATCAGGGCTGCTGCAGTACACGCTCACAGGCATGTTTTTAATCCGAGTCTGCGGTATCAAGGACACCAAATAGTTTGGCCTGTTTGCTAATATCTATTGCTTTCCAAATGAAAAATACTTTTTTTTAGCCACTGTTCTCCAAGGTTAAGCTGAATTCAGTCTGAGGCTCTACACGCCTAGTGCGCCACTGTAAAAGCAGCTGCCTCTGCATTGCTCAAGGGCACATTTACAATATGCTGGTTATTCACTCCCTCCCACGCAGGTTTCATACATATTCTCCACCAGCAAAATGAGCAACATTCCAGTCACAAGCTCTTCTGACCTTTAAGCTTCTACTGCAGCCGTTTAAAAGCAATGCAGGCGTCGAAATGCAAGCCGTGACCTTCCCTCACACCACCTGCCAATCATACAACACATTACAACAGACAGATGTTCATTCAGCCAATCGGATGACTAGTGGCATGTACAGATGCTATCTATGCCCAGGAGATGCTTTGAGTGGCAGGTCCAGATGCTGGAAAGCACTTTAAAAGCTAAACAGCAGGAGACACACACATGCTGTTGCAGATAGCAAAGTAAAACTGCACACATGGGCCTGGGGAGTTATATTAATTACATGAGATGGATTTGGCATTTCACGAGCGCTTCCTTACACAATCAGTGATTGCTTACATTATTTTAAGTAATCTAGCTAACACGCACATACAGTGCTTTCTCATAGAGATACCTGAGGCGTCGTGCCTTTCTCTGAAGAAAACATCATGGAAACAGGCTGAAGCAGCAGCCAATGGCCTGCTGACTCCTCAGCCTGTCATATTACACAGGCAGAGGCAAGCGTGATGCAATTGCCCGCTCAGTCCTTGAGATTTTCACCACATGCACTCACACAGCAAATGTAAAAAAAAAAAAAAAAGAATGCTGAGAATCCACATTTCACTGTTATGATAAACGTGCTCATACTGTACTGTATGTACATTTTGCATGTTTCTGCACACATACAAACATGCTCCGTTATGCTGACAGTTTCATAACGAGGTTTTACTTTCATCTCCATCTCTACCGGACACACACACACACACACACACACACCACACACACAGCTACATCCCAGTAGAATTCATCTTCATTGACTGTGTTTGTGAGCATCCCCGAGATTCAACTGTGCTCTTCTCCATAACTCATCCTTATGTCTCCAGATGCTCTCGGCTGATCCTCTCTGCTGTCTGAAAAGAGCAGCAACATTTCCCACAAGCCACGATAAGGACATGATCTTCATTCTCAATTATTTCACTACAGACTAAACATAGTACTTC
>NW_018127992.1:1196259-1233038 GCF_001952655.1 Monopterus albus
GAAAGTATTGGCTGATGTGAGGTTCTTGCTAAGGCAACACAACTAGTGAGTAGTATCACATATCTGAGGTTGGTGACAACTGTAAAACAAGTATTTCTGAATATGGATGACTGTTTGAGCCCTTAACTTTTGCAATTTTTAAAGCTACTCTTGGTCTCACTTTTCCTTTTCAGCACTCTTCTCATGTCTCTAAATTCCACCATGGCCTCAGGAAGTCGCCAGAGCAGCTCTTTACATGATAATACTTGGTTGCTCCAGAACTGGACCAGCACGGTGCTGGTTTGTACCTGATAAACACAGTTTCTGTTGCATTTAAATTCAGCACATGAAATGGCACATGCCACTTGTGCCCACCTGAAGCCACAGCAGGTTCTTCACTCCATTTACTGTATGCATGGCTCTCAGATTAAAATCTACACATTTGTTATTCTCTGGTCTCTGGAAGAAAAATACAGTTAATTATAAATAGTTGTTTTTTTGTTGTTGTTGTTTAAGTGTGTGTTTGCCTAAGACCAGACAGGCAGGTTGCAGAGTGTGATTTATACTTTGACAATGGAGCAGAGAAGCTAAATTAGATAAGAGATACAATTGAAATTTGTACGTTTTGCTGGCACCTGGAGCAGAACTATTCATACAATACTAATGCATATTATGCCAGTGTTGAATAATGAATTTAACATTCTGAGCTAATATACAACGGTGATGGCAACAGAGATGCATTTCACGTATAATTCAGAAAACTGGGGTGGGCTAACTGTCCAGAAGGCCATGAGCCGCTGGGGGATTTAAAAGCAAAGTTAAACTAAACTAAAACTGGGCTGCACTAATCCGGCTGATAATAAGAGAGTTCAAGAGAATAATCTGTCAGTGTGCCAAACTGGCGCTATCCTACGGGAGCTCATTAGCTTAGCATTCTGCCTCAGTGGTCCTGCCTTGAATGAATGAGAGCACAGAAACAGGCACTGGTTGAGCTGCCTCCCACATTTCACTCCTTTGCCCATTTTCTCACACTCTGTCCTTTTTTCTGTTCTCGCTTCACTTCTCTTACTTTCGCAGGCTGCAATGAGTAGTTTAACATGACACGTCTACATTATGTCACTCTAAAATGTTCTAGCCACTTTTCAGACTTTACTTTCAGATTCATAAGATGTGATTTTGAAAGTCAGTTCACAAAAGCCCGTCAGCGAGCCAGACAGGCCTTTTAAAAACTCCTAACCTGGCCCTCGACCAAAGAGATTCTCCCTGGACTGAAGCTCAGTCAGCTTCGTTCACTTTCCACTTTAATGGCAGCTCAAATGTCTGCCAAACTTAGGAACGTTCTCCTTTTTGTCAAAGCTTTTTGTACACCATCTGCTGCTCCCCTACATTTAGCCCTCTCTCCCTGACAGCCTGTAAGAAAGTTATATCTCCACTGTGCAGCGGCGGAGCTACACCCCCAGCTACAACAGACAGGTAAGCCAACAGTCGAGGATTCCCATTAATAGATGTGCAGAGGTGAAAGCCAGTTTCTGACTGAAAATGATGCTCTGCCGCGAGTCGGTGGTGTTCTGACAGCAGTGAATCAGAACCACCTGCAGATTCTGATATATGGACTTTAATTAGAGACCTTTTAACTGTGATGTCAACTGAGTGAGGTGGGTTATTAAGACAGGATTGCCTGCACTCCTTTAATGATAAGTAATGAGCATGCAACCTCAGTGGAAATCAAGCACTGCTCCTGGATCTGGAGCCAATCAGGTTTCCTGTTACAGGATGTGCTCCAAATGACATGCAGACTGTTTAAAGAGGCCACCAAAATAATATGTGGCATTCATATGCACATGCATAGTGGAGCAGATACTGAAGGTTTCTCTGAGTGGTTACCTGTCATTCAAATCAATGGGAAACTAGAAGGCACAAGAGAAGAATCAAAGCACATGGGCATATCAGGTTTATGAGCTCTGTAAATGCACACCTCCATTATTTAGCAGTTCTTGAAGTGCACTGATCTGATCAAAGGCCTCACACCTCCACTGCAGGAAATTTTTAGCATTCCAGGAAGGGAAGGTGTCTCTGTAGCCTTCTCATAAAAACCACACACATACACAAATCATCTGCACTACAGCAGGCAGCTAGATTATTAACCAAGAGACACTTTCACGTGCACCATGGGGAGATGGCTGAGCAATTTGTTGCCAAGCACCCAATTCAAACACAAACATGTGCAACCACGCGCAAATACCAAACAAAAAGACTTAAGCTATTCACATAACAGACTAAATGTGCACCCAATACCCACCCATCACTGAGGTCCTGTGTATAACCAGAGAGGAATTAAAGAAAAGCACAGAAATTAAATCCAGTGAACAGAACCAGCCAGACTAAGCAGGGCAGGATCAGGGAGAACAGCCCGGTCCTCTCCGACATACTCCACATGTACAGTATTTCTGCCACCTCGCTGAGGCTGCCGGATGTGGCACACACTGAGAAGAAAGAAAAGAAAGGAAGCTCTGCAGGGGTGGAAAGGCAGAAAAGAAAAGAGCAGGCAGCTGCACAAAGGAAAAAAAAAAGGGGGGGGTACTTCTTGTCAGTTATGAGCATGAGTTGAGGAAGAGTGGGACATGCACTCTAGAGGTGAGGATATTTGAAGTGCACCTCAAGCAAACTGACTTCCATTTTTAACCTCGTTCTTTTCTATCCAGTTGCCATTCCTTCAGTTTACTACTCTCCCTCAGTGAATGAAGAGCGTGACTAACAAACTGTAATACTGAAAGTTTTGTCTACCTGGGGCACCAAGGTGTACCGTGGACTTTTTGAGCTTTGGATCACCCTTGTTGTTGCCATATTAGTGGTATTGGAAAATGAGCTAGCATATATAGTAAGTTTTCCATTTGTTGTGTTTTCTCTAAATGCTGTGCAAGTTATAAGAATTGGTGAAAATAATAATTTGGTTGTATTTTGTCTATCCGGAGGCCGATATCCATTTTCTTAAGCTGCAGTGCATTGAGCTCTTAGTGCCACCGCAGAAATGCATAACCTGAGAATTACACAAACTCAAAGCTATGTCTTTTTTCATATACACAATTGGCAGGGATTTGTGTAATGCTCTTTGCACGCCTGCAGCGGGACTCTGTGACTCTGTTATGATCTTTGACACTCATTTGAATTCCTGCAGGTTGTGTAAAAAAACAGCAGCTTCATCTATTTAGCGGAGCACAGACATGAACAGGGAGAGGGAAATTATGAGACGAAACATGGACAGCAACACACATAACCACAGACATGACTGCATCCATCACCCCAGTGTGTTCGCTGTGAGCTGAATTCATATGATCTGGTTTCCTCTAGCAGCCATCCCATAATAAACCAAGTTGATCTTGTTGACAGACCAGTATCACCACACGTTTATCTGTCTATCTGGAAAATATTGGAACTGCAATTATGGAGATTTTTGATTTTCAAACACATAAAACATTAATTCCTAACATAGCCTTCATTATCCATACCAGGATGTAGACCTTACATGTAAATACTGCTTTTGCATTCAAACATCTGTTGCCACATCCCTCACGTTACCACGACAAACATATGGCGGAGATATAAGACCGGTCACTGCAGAAATGCATTCACAGAAGTCTTATTTATAGGCTGCTGTAAGCCCATGTTTAAACTGCTTACTTTCATTAATCAGAGCTCTGATTAAAAAGGAAGAGAGAAAAAATGATTTATACTATGCTATTAAATGCGCTTAACATGAATCAGCTTAAATCAACCAGGAATGGCTCAACATTATCCCAGGTTTCTCATACACACACAACGTATGCTTCTCTAAGTGTTTATAAGGAGCAGAATGGTGTGTTTGTATGGAGATGGAACCCATTGTAAAGTTGCACCAATATATCTATTTATATTAAAAATGGATAAAAGAGCCATGTGCTCACAGTGACAAACACACAGAATTACCTCCCACATCTGCAGTTTCACTCAGCTCTGGGGTATACTTTAGCATCTTTCAGTTCATGTATTATTGCTTTGGTTCACTCTCACTGCTCTCATCAGGCTGGTTTTTAGCTGCAGGCAGCGGTTTTTACCAAAATACTTTTTATAAACCCATTGACTGCAACCACCTACCCAGCACCAGTAGACCACAGAAACTAAGTAATTCACATGGTGGATCACTGAGCAGCTAAAGAGCCAGATATTAAGGCCCGCCTCAGAAGCAGGAGAAGGCAAAAACAGAGCTTAGACTCAATACTGGACTGGGTACAACTTCAAACTAGGCAGCCAAAACACCATCACACCATGATAGCTTGACCCTCATAATGATTCCTTGACCAGGAAAACCCACCTCTAGAAATTGGAATCACACACATCATCAGTTTGAAAGTTATTCAAGATAAATTATATTTCCCTAATGTTGATTTTATTCAGGGTCTAGCTCAGTAACTTTTGAAGAGACATTAACTGTGTTGACACTCTAATGAATCAGCAGAGTTTCAGCTGGAATTTGATCTCAGCTGCATTTCTGTAGCTTCATTTGATGTCTCATAGTAGCGGGTTTTCCATATTGGAACATTCTGGGCCACCACACTTGATTGTTACTTGGATCCAGATCAAACTTTGGTGTGTGGTCAATCTTATGTGGATGTTATTGTGCAATTGTTTTCCAGGCATTATAGGTATGATGTATGGCATTAGAAGCAAAAAAAAAAAAAAAAAAATTAAAAGTGGTGAAGAATCCTTTAAAACATTCCTGGATCCAGATCATGACCTGGATCAGGGTATACTACCTCTCCAAAACATTAAATCCAAATCCAGTCAATTTTTGAGTTATGCTGTGAACAATCCATCCAAAAAACACACCAAATTCTGGAAAATACGTGACCTCCACCGTGGCAGAGGTAACAAATGCTAATGCTTCTTCTGGATTAGTGATAATATGTCATGGCTGATTCACCTCAGTGTTAGCCCCTTTCCAAACACCAAGTTATGATTGTCTGTAAAGCTCACAATGTAACCATATTTACTTTACTTTAAAATAAGGAACTAGCAGGCTAAATCAGTGGCCACACTTTCTTCCTAAAGTCATATTTAGAGCAGCTGACACGTCTAATTATCACCAGATGGAGGGTCATACTTCCTGTCCTGACATCATATTAATCCCATGAGACAAGCACACAGAGCTAATAGGCTGCGTATCATCTTTAGATTAATGTGACAGTAGACTGTCAGTAAGGTTTCCATTAAGCTGAGTTAAAGCAAAGCAGTGTTCCTTTATTTTCCACACTTTCTTCCGGAGCTCAGATCTGACATGCTGTTTCCTTTTTTGTTTTAGCCTGTGGGATGGCGGGAACATCAGAAGATCTCGTTCCATAGGGTTAATTGTTTGACATCATGAGGCAAGGATGATTTGTCTTTCACCATTTGAGCTGTTTAACTGCTACTTTCCCCTGATTATACGTGTATAATTTAACCCCCATGTGCAGTTACTCATCCTTTCTGGCAACATCCTTTCATGTCTCTTCACACTAAGGCTATTTCACACACAGTACATTGCTATTGTGTGACCACATTTCCTAAAGCACATGTAACCTGAGCCTTTATTGGACATGACATTTTAAGGCAGCTTCTGGTGCTATTTTGCACATAAATAATGCAGCATACATACATAAGCATTTTCTCTGGACTGTTGAGGGTTCATGAAGACAATAACATGACAGGAAACATGAAATGTCATCTGGCTACAGGCAGACATGACCTCACATTCATACAGTGGCAGGGTTAATAGGCAGGAACAAATAAGAAATCAGAGGATTTTCCTGCTGCTAGTACAAACACACTGTTAACAGGGGCCTGAGCAGACAGCTATGTCTTTTTTCGGTACTAGTGGATATGTGGCCATTACTGTCGTCCCCTCACTTGGCAGCCTGACATTTTAAATTGTGGAGTGAGAAAAGGCAGCTCCATTTTGTATTATTTATGCTACATTTCCTGGTGATTGCCACTTCACTTACACCCTCCTTCGCTGTGTGCAAGTCAGTTTGCACTTCCTCAATGCTTTTGTGCAAGTGCTGTTTCACTTCAAGAAATACCTCCCCCTGAGACACACCTAAGCTTTTTCAGACTGATTTCAGGAATACAAAGCATGGGAAAGATGGTGGATGAGCCTGTCCACTCTGGATGGCATCTTGGAAAAGTGTAATCCAAAGAAGAAATGTAGCAGGAGCAAACCTTCCATTGTGCCTGTCTCTTACACACACACACACACACACACACACACACACACAAACAAGCTTCATCCAGCTTACTGGCATACAGACTAAGAACTACAGAAGACCAAGGCTAATTAGCATTGCTGGATGCAATGCAGTAATGCTAACAGGTTGAATGTAAACAGCTCTTTTTTCACATCACTACAGTATACAGTCTCTCAGTGCAGAAATATGCAGTAGCATGAATGCCAAGCTCTTGTTTTGGCATCTTCACAGCAGGACAGAGTGGAGTTTTTCTTGACAGGGCCACAAAGTTGACTGCATCTATTTGAAGCAATAGCGCTGCTGGCAGATCACCCGATTTCTGATAATGTGCATAAGGACACACAGGAAAGCCTGTCATGACTTCAATACACTACAAGCATGTCTTGGCTTTAATCTTGTGTTTAAGCCTGTATTGCAAATCATCACACCTTCAGTCTCACCCACTTGAAAAAATGAAAACAGATTCAAATCAATTACGCACAAAAGGTCACAGTGGGAGCACAAACAAAACCGCTAATTGGTGAGTGATGAAAGGTGCCACGGTTGATGCGGCCATAAATAACTCCACAGTCCTTACCTAAGGCTTTGGTTTGCCACAGAGGTAATGCAAGGAGAGCTGAAATGCATCTCACACTCCTACTGACCAAATATAACTTGGCTCTCTTGGCTGATGCACAGGATTCACACTCTGAGGGAAGTTAGCAAGAGAAGTAGGAGGAGATTTGTACATGTTGTGTAAAAGTCTGTTTCAGTCTGGCCTGAATTCTTTAATGTTCTATATTTTCTTATTTGGCTGATAATCAGAGGCTTCAGATGAGTGAGCACCCAGCGTTTAGTTTACAACATGTCAAGAATATATTAACAGTATATAGCACTGTACATTGGGAGTAAATGTGCTGCTGAAAATAAACATGCCAAAACAAAAATATCAGCTTTAGCAGTAGTTTCTCTTCAGCGCTAATTATGAAATGTTAGCATGCTATGCCATGATTCTGAACCATGGATTTGGGAAATATACCTGCTAAATATTTAAACATTAACTTGTTAGCTGGGTTATTATTAAAGGCATTAGCTGCTGACATAAGCTTGCTAACATTCATGATTTTGGAAGCACTGCTGTGCCTATGTACAGCCTCACGGCGCTGCTAGTACGTGTGTGTGTGTGTGTGTGTGTGTGTGTGCGTGTGTGTGTTTGTGTCCATGTGAGCCCCACACTGTGGGACCCATGGAGGCCCCAGGTGGGCCAGCCCACACCCAGCCTAAAGTGTGAGCTAACTGTGGGCTCCCCACACTGAGCTAGGCAGAGTGGGCCCACAGCACCGGAGCCCACTGTGGACCCACTCTGCCTAGTGTGGGGAGGAGAGGAGAGAAACTCAGAGCATCATGGCAAACCCCCCCCCCAACCCGGTCTGTGTTTCCACTGATCCCAAATGGGCAGTTGAACGTTGCCTGTCACCTCTTTATTTTGTGTTTTGTGGGTGAACGAGTGGAGGGGAACTGTTGTAGCACTCTGACTGGAGTCCTGTCTTGGCTAATAGCCGGATTATGTCTCCCTAAGCCAGCACTGCCAGGTTTTTATTCAGTTATAGCCTGGGTAGCTCCTGGGCTTTATTATGAGAGTAGTGTTATGGGATATGTGAACATAAACATTTTCTGGAGGCTATGTGAGGTGGTCAGAAGTGTTCAAAGAAAAATACCTAATGCTCAAAGTGTCCAAATCATTTTTAGCACCATGCTGCTCTTGTTTATCGATTGTGTAGATTTTTCACTCGTGAATACACCTAATGATTTGTAATGTGCCACACATCTGTTCCTTGCAAGCTTTAAATGGAAGTCAGGAAATCAGAAAATTACCTAATTCTAAATACATTACTGACAAACCAAAAACATGTAAATGAATTTCATTTTTAAGCAAATAAGATGAAGATGTAAAGGTGTCAGGGTAACAATAGTTCAGAGTGACCTGAGATGTTACAGCCAATACAAATTCATTCAATGCTCTATGGAAATGAACACTTCAGGAAAACAGTCAAGTGGGACCACAGTGCATGGCCACACATGTGTGCTCGCTGTCCCAGGAGCTGGTTAAAATTCAAGGACATGCTGAAGGAAGTGCCAAAAAATCTCCAAAACATCTGCATGAGTTTCCATAAATCAGTTGCATGCAGAGGGTCTGTCATTGCCAGCACATGTTAACATTTCTCAGTATCTCACATTGTTCTTGACCTTTTCACTGACACTTTTTAATATTTCTATTGTGATTATAGGGCAGGAAGATTTCAGGGGAAATTAACACACAAATTTGCAACTAATCCACTGACTTGCTCTAATAGAAAACATGAATAACACAACTGGGATTTTGTCCAAGTTAAGATTTCCCATCAGTGATTTAAATCCCAAAAGCATATGGCCATGTGTAGTCGAATGCCCTTGCTCACTGAGTCAGCTAACTAAAAAAATCCAATTGAGAGTGAACATTTCATGGAAGGAGTTAATGTAGTGGGGCCAGTGGGTAGCACACAGAAATAGTCACTCCCAGCTGTCTTCTCTGTCTCCCACTCCTGTTTCTTTCCAGCTGTTTTGTAGGAACAACCATCCATCACCAGTCATTTGTGAAGTTGCTGTGTGTGGCCTTCCTTGTGGGGACCAGAGGCCGGTCCCCACCATGTAACTCACTGGTTTTAGGGTGGAAACATGGTTTAAGGTTAGGGCGAGGTTAGGTTAAGTATTAGGCGAGTGGTGGTTATGGTTAAGGTTAGGATAAGCCTATAGGAAATGAATGTAAGTCAATGTAAAGTCCCTACAAAGAATGAAAACACAGCTGTGTGTGTGGACACTTGTATCTGTCTCTCCCAGGTGGCACATTTTGTCACCGCAGTGACTCACAAGCACATACACATGCATGCAAATAAACCCAACAACTTGCAATTACTGTAGACATGCTTGAATGCACTCACACGCTCAGATACTAACATTTAAGGGAACCAAACTGGGTAGAGATGCTAAATGGCTTAAAGGGGCAGACCTGGACATGCCATAGACATGTCCCAAACATTCTCCTTCTCACACACATACAAAAACACTTTTCACCTGCCACATCACTTCACGCCATCAAGCTGTGTAAAGTGCATCCTTTAATAAAAGTGCAGTGCATTAATCCAGTGCAGGTGCACTCATGATTTACTGACTGGGGATTATAAGAGGGAATGGAACAATCAAGTAGAGAAAGGTCAAACCCACTGGGAACAAGGCTCTAGGCCCCGGTGGGCCACTTGAGCTTTTCCGGAGTCTGAATTTTGTTCTGATGTGAGCTGGTGGCCCTGCAGGCTTGCCTTAAATGGGCCAGTGTGAACCTGCAGAGCCTTAGAATCATTCCCAAGACCTGCAGCAGAACAGTAAGTCTTCTAGTGCTCAATTGTTTTATCTTACGTAAATAATATAGTACGATTAGCATTTGTAGTGATGGTAATGTGTCTTCTAGACTTTATATGCCAGGAATAAGATGACTGTGGAATAAGATTTGAAAATGTGGTGTATTTGGGTAAAGATAAAACTTTTAGCCACTTGCATCACTTAGAGGTCACGTATGATTGAGGTATTTATCAAGTTGGATCAATGAGATAAATTGTTTGTTTTCAAACAATGACTATGTCCATGATACCTTATTGCATTATGTATGTAAAATGTTTTGGATCTATTAAATATGCATTTGTCAAAGGAGGATATGTGAAAAAACATTTACATAAATACTGTATTAATGTAATAAGCAGTCACTCTGGACAGAGTCTTGGACAAAGGCCTGGAGAGCAAGCTTTTCCTGTGCCAAGATGTCCAAGGCTAGATGTCCACATGAAGAACAGAGGTGGATGCCAGTGGCATAGGCGCCCAGACTCTCCCCTTCTCCACTCTGTTGGCTGTGCACCTTAATCTAGGCATTATCAGTGTAGGCGCATCAGCCAGTGTACTGCAGTGCTCTCTCGATGGCTAGCCAGTCGAGTTGTTCCTCAGGCTGGGTAGCTATCTTCTCTGTTGACCAGACGTTAAACCAGGCTGCTACTTGCACTTGTATGAGGTACATCTCAAGCGGCTCTTCCCCAGTGTAGCATGGCAGCTTCAGCACCCCTCGTCAGTCAGCCCCTGGCTCCATGCTGTGGTCTGGTCAAAGCTCTGGTGCTTGTGCTCAGGTTCGGCTCCTCCGTCCTGCCTGACGGGCCTCGCCGTCTCCATCAGTGGCCTTGTTTTGGTGGACTCTCACTGAGAGAAGGGTGGTAGGCAATACTGACAGGGCTGTCAGGACATCTGTTCTGGGCTGCAGCATCACTGCTCCTTACAGTCAGGCAACAAGTTTGTTGATCTGCTGAAGCAATGTCGTCGTCTCTGGAGATCCCGCTTCTGACACCAATGTAATGTCAGCTGGGCTAGAAGGAGGACCTGGACACCAAAACTGCCTTTTCTACCCTCAAGGGAGCTGCTTTTTAACACACACACAGCAACAACAGAACACACCAAACAAACACTAACAAGTTGCACCAAGTCCAAACTATATACTGTACCTCCCGCCCAGAGGGGCATTCTGGGATACCCCACCAACAGTCTCTCTCCTTTAGCCTTATGGGGAGTCCTGCCAGGCACTGCTCTGCCCGAGTGGTGTAAAGAGCTGTATTGTCTTCAGTACAACACTAAAAATTATATGGATTATTAGCCAACAACCTTATGCATCTGTAGGCCTGATTCTAGTTTTAGAGATCATAAGTTAAAAGCATTAGTGCAGAGGCTGAACTTAAAGCTCAGGCAACAGACTCATCATCAAATTCAGAGGAATGCTTGCTGCTGCCTGCAACACTGAGACTGAGAGGGGGGATATATATGGTTCAGCGTTTCCCCTCACAAGAACAGCACAGTAATCAATTCCGTTTAGTACAAATCCAATGCACTTAAAACTTCCACCACGAATAACCAGAGGCTGCAGAACAGAGGTACATTTATCGATAAAGCAATTAATTTAAACCCCTCCTTTCCCTGGATCCTGATGCTCCCTAGCAGTGGGAAGGACTCTCCGGTAATTGTTACTCAAAAATGTAATGCATTACACAATAGCAACTTAACAAGTTTCTACTCAAACACTCTGTTGGAGCAGCAGGCTGTTACAAACACGGACAGATTAAGAGAATATGGGCCCCTGGGTAAAAGGAAGTAAAGGCCCCCCACCCCTCCTACAATGCAACCCAACTACAACCAGCACAGTGGTGGCCATTTTTTCTCTAATTGAAGTCATTTTGAGTCTCTTTGTAAGTGTATTGTGTGTCACTGTAGTATTTTGTGACTCTTTAGTAGTTGTCCTGCAGCTACTCCTAGCTGATTTGAGTCTCTTTGTAGCTGTTTTGAGTTCTTTTTGGTCATTCAGCATCTTTATGTTTGTAAATTATGTAATCATTTTATGTCTGATTGTTTTTGTGACTGTGTGATACGCATTAAACGTGTCTTTCCTGTTTTTGTTATTGTTTTGAGTCTTTCTGGTCATTTTCTGTGTTCATTGGCTGGAAAGCAAAAGTACGTCGTCTTTGGAAGAGTAACTGCGCTGATGTTACGTTACATTCGTGGCTGGTTAAACAGTAACCTACGTCATTTACGACGCCACATTGCTGACTTTGCGGTCCAGTGTAATTTTAATGGGGACTGGGTGAGCACCACTCTATCCACTGGAGAGCACAAAGGAGACAGGAGACAAAGAGCACCCAGTGTCTCTGGCACCGCCGTAAAGCGAGACATTACAAGCTGGAGCGGGACTGGACTTAAATCTTTCACTTTCAACGTGAAAGCGTATTTAGCGTCTGGGGAGGTGAGTAAGGATCCAAAAGTTCTTCCACTTGAACCAGTGTGTGCGCCGATGTCTCTGTATTTGTAACAAGAGATGGTTTTGAAATATAAGCTATCCCATTCATTGTTTTTCTAGAGTCATGGATAAGTGCGGCTACGCAAACTGCAGTTTTATTTTGAAAATAATCAGCCGGTAGTCGCGCCTGTATTGTGCCGAGCTTCACTCTCTCCATCTCTCAGAGCTCGGTCAGCTGGTAGAGGCAGCAGGATGCCAAGGGCAGCATGACACACGGCGTCCGTCCTACCGTCCCCTGACGTCGTCGCTCGGCCACGGCAACTCTGATGGGCGTTTTTACCTTCCTTTTACCGTGCACGACGCTTGGATATTTTCGGAAGCCACAAAATGAAGCGAATGAATGTGAGCAACAAGAAGTGTACTGTTGTTGTGCCTGTCTCCAGCATCACGAGTCCTCTCTGTGGATGCGGTGCCTCAGTGATTTTTAGTTCTCTATTTTCAGAGGATTTTATGTAGTGTTCAGTAGTGGACTACCCAACTTTTCCCCGCTTTTTGTTGTCTTTTTCGAGGTTTTCCGTCTTTGAAACAAAGATTTCAGGATAGACCAACTCCGGAAAACCAGCGACTTGACACCAGCTCCTGGCGGAATAACCATTGCTAGCGGTTATTCGCCTTTACAAGCATCTTCTCTGGGGTGGGAATACGACTGATGCTTGCCATGCTCGTCTATTCGAGTTTTGTATCGTCTCGTTGTTTGTCTGTTTGTCCCACAGTGGCATGAAAATTCATGAATACGTCCAATTACGCATGCACCATGACGGTAGTAGGCTGTGCGTAATATCCTATTATTATATCCCTACCACATGAATGCAATAACAAACACATCCAGCTTCATTCCTGTGTTTGGAGAAGATTTGATAGATCCATTCTAACTTGACTGGTGTGTGTATGTGTGTGACGCATGGGCATTATGAGTATGGCAAGGTAGACTATTGGGACTCTTAAGCCTGGAGTTAAATATTCATTTGTATCCTAGATTTTATAGTTGTTGTTTTTTCTTTCTAAGTGGCTAAATGTCAAAATGAGAGGAAGTATTTTGAACCAAGTATTGAAATATTACAAGTACTGAACATCATTTTGTCCCCTGAAGTCACGTCGGTGCCTGTAAATGTGCCTTAAGTTAGTTGCAAATTGAAAACCTTTTAGACGCAGCTCCGTGACATTGCCATTATTAACGCCCCATGTGTGTGGATGGATCAGGGGAATCTGCGCGCAAACATGCACGTCTGTTCATGTGCCTGCGTGTGCGCCCCTGGCCGCGCTAACATGCCCCTTCTGTGCGTGTGTAACAGCCACGCTGGAAGTCGCCCCCCATGTGGCCGTCCGGAGTGGGGAGCAGGCAGCCCTGCCCGCGGGAGTCAGCGCTGCGCAGGTCAGCCATCAGCGGCAACATCAACGCACTGCCGCCGCACCACGTCCCCACCGGCCGCAGCATCCGAGTGTTCATCTGTGCCAACCCCGACGGTAAGAATCAGCGTGACACCCCCCTCACCTCATCTGAAGCCTGGAGACTCTCACAGTGACACAACACTCAAGCTTATTGCTGTGACTCATTTCACACAGGTTTCGCGATAATTCAGACTAATCAAACTTTTACAGGTCTGAGTTAAATTATCTTCGGTGTAAATTAATGTCGTGTGGGCCGTGGGATCCAACTTGTGTGGCATTAGCATTTCTTGATAAGTAATCATGAGTGAAATCTGCTGCATTTCCCCACATCTAAAATAACTGAACTTGAATTACAATATCAGTGTCATGCATCTACAAAATAAGGTCTGTCCAAGTTATCTCCACTATTGTTTGGAGAGAGGGAGGGAGGGCGCACCAGGAATGTTAAGGGAAGTTGCTTCTGTCGTTACATCACTGCCAGCTGCTTCAACCCACAAAACTAATGAACTGAGCTTAGATTGTACACGGTTATGGCCGAGAGTAGATGGTGAAAAGTGTGGCATTGTTTAGCCACCTGTAGCTGGCTCAGTCGTTCTGGCCATCCCGTCACAGCACGAATATGACGCTCTGACCTACAGGTGAATTAGCTCTTTTCACTCTCTGGGCTCAAATGGAAAGACACATCTCAATCTAGACTGTGAAGAGAGCTAATTATAAACTGTTGTTTCCAGTGAAGCAAGGTGCTGGTATCTAGTGTCATATCCTTGTAAGGGAGTCACAGAAGTATGCACTCTGTATCACTTCAAACTGTAGCACAGAAACACTGCTTAATCCCCCATATTCACCTTGGTCAGATCATATTTGCAACCAGGTATTCTTTGCATAACAGATGAGTTTGCTCAGTTACAGTTGTCCAACTGCAGCAATAGATCTACAGTATACTCTGATACTTTCCTATACTTGCAAACGTTCCTGTGGAAAACCTGCCCTGCTCCTGCTTCATGCACAGTTAGTTATTCATAACTGTGACCCAGGTCTGCTCTCAATCCTGCTGCACAGCCGATGCCTCCATGTTCACTAGAGGGGGCTATCAATGCACTGGTTCACTTTACTGTACATGCACAGTAAAATAATTAGACGGGCAGCAATGTTATGGATCAAATTGATCAAATTCCATTTTGCTACCCAGTGAAAATAAGAGAAACCATCTCTGCTTCAGCTTCATTGTGTTATTTCCCTTCAACATTTTAATTTAAATCCCACCACTGGCATCTTACTGCATGTGCAATGAAGCACTGATATTTGGAAAGGCCTTGAAACTGAATTAGTAACTAAGTGTTCCTCACTGTGCCGAGAAGACACTGAGCAGGACACCCATCCTCCCAGTTCTCCCTTATCTAAACATGTAACGCAGCAGTGTTAGGATCACCCTCACTCTGATAAACATCTTGATAGCAGTTAACTAAATATATGTTGCCCATAACAGTGTAATTTCACTATTTGTAATATCCTACACTAGAAAGGTAAACAATGCTATCTGCAGCGATCATAACACCACAACAGCACTTTTTTTTTTATTGTGTCTGTGACTGGGGGACCTCTCTGCTGTGATCTACAGCGCCGAGAGTTGTGTTTGCTCTCTGCTTATACTGTTGGCTCTGCTGACCCTAATGCCCTTAATCAAAAGCCACAG
Organism: Monopterus albus; assembly: GCF_001952655.1. NCBI lineage: Eukaryota > Metazoa > Chordata > Actinopteri > Synbranchiformes > Synbranchidae > Monopterus > Monopterus albus. The sequence goes on from NW_018127992.1 coordinate 1,211,471, forward strand.
ACAACTGGAACGTACTCCGACTGCTGCATTCAGCCCTGTGCTGTGTTTGTCCATAAAGGGGCACAACACTTAATTTTAACTATGTTAAGAATTTGATAGAGGGTGGTTTTAGACATCAGCACTGTGTGGAGATACTACAATAGCAAATTCATGCCACAGTGCAACGAGGTACCGTAGAGTATTTTAAGGTATTCCAAATTGTTGGCCAAAATGTAAGCTAAACAACTAATTTGAGTCCGTTAACATCCTTCTTCCATGATGTTAATGAATCACTCAAGTTTTTGGCTCAGGTGGTGTGTGTGTGGCCACAACCAATCAATTAAAAACCCTGCTATCTGTTCTTGCCAGACAGCAGCAACAAACCAAAGAAAAGCCTAATGTGATTTATGTTTTTTGCATTTGTGTGAACTGTTTAGCACATCACGTAGTCCATCTCATCTGTCAATATGCACGTGTGTTTGCGTGTGTTCTCGGAGAGCCATATAAGTATAGCAAGACAAGTCCATTACCTTGCTGTAGTCACCCTGGGGCCCTGGTGTTGGTCATACAGGGAGCTATTTGTATGCAAGCTATCGCTTAAGCTGTTTAAAATGGTTAAAAGCACAAGGCTTCAGGGATGTGATGCATAAAAATCATGTAACCCAATGCACCATCATCAAGGCTATAGTGCGTCACCACGGAGACCACTAATTACATTTCACACCCCAGTTATTCCCAGTGTTCCTGTTTACTTGATTTTTGTGATTTGGTGGCCTCTTTCCTTTGAAATGTTTCCACAGTCTTCTTAACTTTGCACTTTTTTGAGTCGAGTCTGGTGAAAGAGAACGGGGGAGTGAGTGGGAGGGGTGACGGAGGATGGAGGGAGAGGTGACAAGTGGAGAGACTGTGTCAAGGACAGCGTTTAGGTAATCAGCTGCTTCTCAGTGGCAAGTCAGCGCTGGATTATTGGATGAGCCAACCTGCATTCTGCGCCGTGTCAAGTTTATGGTGCATGCTATACCCCCACACCCTCCCGTGTCGTCCTATGCCTCCTTGCCTCTCTTCCCTCTAACTAGTTTGGCAGCAGCCTTTAGTGACCGTTCTCTCACCTAGAGCCCTGTGGAGAAATTCTGCACCCCTAGGACATCATTCTGACAAATTCAGCAGTTGCCCTCATGTACTCATCTAACACCCAGGATGTTCAAGCCATTTTATGGGACACACTAAAAACATTTCACCAGGGAATGATGGCACCAATAGCAAGCAGCCCGTTAGATGCACCTAGTGATTATCCAATCGTTACCAACATAATTAACCTCTAGAAAACTAGTGTGATCTGCAAGCACTTTATAACTAATGGGATTTTATTTTATGTGCTTATCAAGGGCTGTGCCGAGGGAGGGTTTCTAGGCTTAATACTGATAGCTGAGACTGAAAATGAGCAAACTATTATCAGGTAATTTCAGTGTCTTTTTGAGAGACGTGTCCATTCTGGGAACCTCTCCCTGTTTTTAAACTTTCCATAATATAACGTGGTAAGACTTCAAGTCTCGCCAGACACAGTTTTTTCATTGTATTCTTTAGTTTTCAGCATCAAAATGTCAAAACAGCCAAGGTCTGTCTCTCTGTACTGTGCATCTTCTCTTGCTTCTAGTTATACCCTATTTATTTTTTGCACAACTTGAAGAAATGTATCTTTTCAAACACTGATTTCTAGATTCCAGATTCATGTTGATGAAGTTTCTGAAGTCGAGGAGTAGCTGGTTCCCATCAAAAATAAATATTTATCCCCCCCACACATGTTCTGAGTAAAATAATACAAATTCTTTTTGTTTTTCTAGATCTAGAAATAAAATACTGCAAACAGTGATTCATTGTCATAAAAATAAGGCTATTCAGCATTATGAACTAAAACGTATGATCTGGCCATGAGGTTCCTAGTGAGGCAATAAACTAGATGCAAAGTAAATTCAACTGATAAACAACTGGTTTCTACATAAAGTGAGGAGAACAAGCCTGATAGAGTCATGGAGCCTTAACATCCTCCAAACCTGCCTCTGTTGTAGAATAACATTTAGGAAATCCCTACATACATTGATCTCTGTAGTAACTTACTGCATTCACCTTGCAGAGGTTTTGAAAGGAGTTACATCACACCTTTTAATGAGTAGGTGTTAATATTTCTGCGGTCATCCGCTTCAGCCTGCAGGATCACGTTGGATGGAAAGTTTTTAATTTGAAGCTAACGTGCACGGTGTGTCCATGGTTACCTGAGACAGGACAGAGTATCTGTGATCTTGAACAATCAGTCACCGTGGCCCACTATAATTGGGCTTTGATAGGTTTAGTGTGTTACTGACATACAGTAAATGTGAAAATGTTAGAGCCTAAAAGCTCCACTAGTGGTTTTTGAAACAACAGCTGCTGGCACAGATGTTACCCAGCGAACTTAATAAAATACATTTTTATATGGGGTGGACTAACACTCCTTCTGTGTGCAGCCACCATTAAGGTTATTTAAATCTAATTATATTACTGGCAGAGAGGCAGGGGACTTCCCCGATCACTGTTACAGTCGATCTCATATTAACATCTTTCACATTTTTCCCCTTAATGCTTAACATCAAGTGTGGCACAGTAAGCTCCAGTGGATTTCCTTCATCATGATTCAGTGGTATTCAGATAACCTGTAGACTCTGCCTGTGTTCGGGAAACGCAGGAACAGCTGGCCCTTATGGATGGATGAGTTACACAGCCACAATTTGCCTTCATCATCTTCCAGGTCATTCAGTATTGATTTGCTCACCGACTCTGCTTCTGCGTGATTCAGATCTGCACATTAGATAGTTTGGTCTGTTCTGATGCATTGTGGAGTTAGTGTTCAACTATGTCCAAATTGTTTAGTGTGAACACAGACTGGACAGAAATTGATTTATCTGCAGCGTTCGTGTTACCTGCCAAAAGCTGCTAGCTAGCGTTGGTTCCTGAACCAAGAGCCGAGATCAGTGTGCTGCTCTCACAGACGGGATCTCTAGGACCTCTCTAAGTGAGCTACAGTCGGCTAAAGTTACAGTCAGTAAGGTGAGATCTAAACGATTTAAGCAACTTTTCAGCCAAAGCAAAACAGAAATGTTTGCAGGTAAATACAGCATGTATCTCCACAAACGGCGTCCCCGTCTCAACATTCAACACTGCATGACACACCTTCATATTTTCTCTAGTTTGCCATAAGTAATGCAGGAACAGATGTGTTCATTAGTCCTATATCCAAGTCATTTAACCTCTGTTGTATTGTAGTCGAAGCAGACGTCTCTCTAAACTGATGAACCAACCCTTTAAGCCCCCCAGATACACATACCGGCAACACTATGGATGACTGTAGTGTCACAGTATTGAGCTGCACACTCTCCCACTTCGTCCTAATCAGTGATCTCCAGGCTATTGTGCAGCAAGTGCCTCTGGAGTGTCAGTTGGTGGAGCTCGAGGAGATCCAAGTGATGGTTTTGTCATAGCCTGGTTGATGAGACTCAGAAAGGGCAGATGTAAAGTGAAGAACCAGCTGAAGAAATGTCAGTCTAACTAATGAAAGTGTTGTAAAAAGCCTTTAGGTGGAACATGCACATGCTGAAATGATATATAAAGCGCAAAAGCCAAATATTCACTGGTTGCAGCTTCTCAGACATGGTTTCCCACTTCTGTTTTTAATCTGATATCATTTTAGACCTGTGAAACTTCTGATCTGCTTTTTGAAAATCATCTTTATATTTTATATACAAATAATAAGGTATGTGAGTGAGACAGAAAGCAGAAATAGAATGACAAGAGTGAAGGACATCAGGCTACATTTCTCTGTTCAACTGGCCGCCCGTGAGTTTCCCTAAAAGACAAAGAGAAAGGAGAAAAGAAGTGAAGAAGGAAGAAAAGGAGAGCTGACAGGACACGCCAGAGAAAAGACAGATCAGTCGGCACAATAAGCAGACTGGGAAATTGGAGGGAGGGACACAGCGAGAAAAAGGGCGAATGTAACATCCAGGCTTTGTTTCTTTGCATGTGGGTGTGTACGCAGCAGACGCACATACTGTGCACATCAGGCTGCCACAAGTCATCATCCCACAAAAAAATAAAAGAGCGAGAGGCTTCTTGCTGTTATCAGCACAATACAAACAACAACACGGTTTAGACTGTCGGCTTGCATCGAGACTCAAATTTGGTTTGTACCTAACAACACTTCCCAAACACAGTAACAGGTTTAATCTAAATTCCATTAATGCTGCTATATTTGCAGCTGTGATGTCACCTGTGTCACGACGGGGAGATATACATTTACTGTACTGTAATGCATTTCTGATGGGATGAGATGAGAGCACCACTGATGCAGCAACTGCCATTTATTTCATTTGCATACTATTAGAGGCACTGGGTTTTGATTTGACATTTTGCTGGGGTAGCAGTCTGGGGGGGGGTACATGTATGGTCATGGCCTGGAGCCTTACTAAAGATAGACGAGGGAAAGACACGCCAGGCTAAATTTGTGGGCTTTCCAACTCACGCTGTGTGTGACACGGTCAGCGGCCGAGGGGATGTTTGTGCATTGCCCACCATGTGTGGATGTCGGCTACTCGGCCACACAGCGCTCTCTCTGCTGGGCATGTTCTGTTTTTAACCATCCCTCCACACCCTTCAGAAGAAGGGAGGGAGGAAGAGAGTGAGCCTGTCCGAATAAATTACAGTAACTATTTTGACGACAGTGGAAAAGCGAGGAGAGGAGGAAAGAAAGTGGGACACAGCAACAGGCCGTGGGCACTCACTCTGTGACTCAGACTGTCCAGTATGTTCACTTTGTGTAATCTCACATCGTTTAACAGTATGTGTCAGCACTGGCTCTTCCAGGTCACCATATTTTTAAGGGTGTGAAGAGCATATTTAGAAATATTTATATGCCTTTAATATTGCCATGAACCATATTAGAGGTGAAACAGTGCTTTTGATGACCAACTAATCATCACTTAAGCAAATATCAGATATTTGCTGCTGCTTTTTGTCACACAAGAGTTTCCTGAATACTTAAGGGTTTTGCTCAAACAAAATAAGCAATCTGAAGATGTCAGACTATCTGGGAAATGGTTATGAGCAATTTTCACTATTCTCTGGAGTTTTATAGACAAAACTACTAACTGAATAACTGAGAAAAGAATCCGCAGATTAGCACATAATGGAAATAATAAGCCACAGTGAAGAATGACAATGAATTGAGTTTTAAATTGTTAAAAAAAAAAGAGGAAGCAAGCTTCTCTCCAGCAGTGAGAATAGGGGAAATCAGTGAACTGTATTTTCATTTTGTTTAGAAAATAGCAAGTGGTGTAAACACACTGGTGCTCTTAAAGGAAAAGGGTTGAAATCTAGAGATATTTAATCCTGTTAATGATTTATCTGAATGAGGACACTGATTTTAGACCCTACTTTTAATTTTTTTAAGATAAATTTCCAGGCTGTATGTTTTTATACATAATAAACTTTCAGGTAGAACATATTTCTTAACTCTCAAAAATATACCAATGTCAAAAGTGGCTGGTTTCTTCTGGGAAATACAGTTATTTGTTGAACTGTTCCTTTAATGATCTCCATTGTACGTCTAATAAAAGCTTTTAAAATAAGTGACTCAAAGTTTGCCTCTGCCAGCAGACTATTTTAAGATCCCCTTTTGCTTTTGTTTCCAGACACAGAAGCAGAGAGGAACGCACTGAAAGAACACGTCTACCCCAAACTACGAGACTTCTGCAGGGAGAACTATGGCATTGAATTCCAGGTAACCAGCTCCTTTTTTTAGCCTTCCATTGACTCCAGAGACCTATAACTTCCTGAGCCGACTGTTAAATGCCTCCAAATGCAACACTGTGGCTACACAGGCGTCGGTGCCCGGAGGGGCCCCCTGAGCTCCATGCAGAGGTCTCTGTCCCTTTAAGCAGCCAGAAGGCCAGCAGAGATAAGACTTCCTTCGGGGAAGGCTGGCACAAATCTTACTGAGGATAAGGCAGCGTGACGTGAGGGTTCTCCCTTTGTTATTGTCAGAGTATTGCTGCACTCTCTCTGTAGCATCCACCGATCAAGATCATTTGCATTGCAAATCAGCGTCTGTGTACATGGAACGATTGCTACCAGAGGGTTGTTTGTTTAACAAATCCACGGGAGCCCTCGAGTCAGGGGGAGATTTCTGCCTAGATTGTGGAGATTTTGTCTGATGCAGGGACCGGTGACCCCTGAAGTGTTTCGTAAGCTGCAGTCAGCGGGATGTCAGCAGCGAATTCTCATTTCATGCTGAGAATGTTTGGATCATAAATAGCTCCGAGCAACATACAGTACATCTATACCAACATAATACAAAAGTATTGAGAATACCTCCACTGTGTCCTCAAGGACTGTCCAGTTGTTTACAAAGCTGGGTATTGTTCAGATTTTTAGTGATTCTGATTATCAACTTTGGTTCTGTAGTTTTGCAAAACCAGTTATTTGGAGCCTATTGAGGATGCTACAAACAGGCATATCTCATAAATGAATTATTATGGCTTCCTTAGGGTAAGAATTAGATCAGGGTTAGCATAAAGAAATTAAGAGGTAAAAAGACACAGTACACATACTGTAGATTAAATTATGCACTAAGAGTGTGGCTGGATATGAAACAGCAATGTGGAATCACTTTCTGAAAATATTTGCCCTGGACAGAGGATTGTTACGATGGCAGCCTGATTGAATGAGTTGTGAAGGGGACATGAGGGCTGCAGCGTGATAGGGGTCGTTTTAAGTCTAAATGATCTGAGTATTTTTTACATGTGTTAGCATTAGCTAATATAACAGCAATATAATCATGACCGGGGGCATCAAAAACACCATATTCTTAGACCATTCAGGAGGAAATGACAGATTCCTTTGCTTGCATGAAATCATTGTTGTGCAGTGATCACATTTCACCCTAATTTATTTTTGTGAGTCTTAGCCCCACTTAGCTCCAGTCCACCATATCAAACACTGTACACATCTGGAACAGATGCTCCGGAATTCTACAATCCGTCTGTAAATTCGAGTTTATTACCAGATAATTTCCGAAAATAACCATATGCCGCAGTTCATTTCTACCGTAAATGCTAAGCTAGCACTACATTGAGGAAAATTCTGTACAATCAATCACAGTTCAACATAGCTGAAGAATAGCATTTCAAATAACATAGTAAATATTAACTGGAGTTTAAATTGAGTTATTTCTTTAATATGTTCAATACAACAACAACTAAAAAAAAATTCTGTCACAGAACCTTCAGTGTTTTTCTGTAATTAATGCCAAACTGTTTTATTCTTTATAGGAAATAAAGAACCAAGCAAATCATGGACCTGTAACATAAAACATTAGCAAGAAATTTCAAACTGGTTTTACTTCAAAACCATTTAGTATTTGTCAATATGGACAAAAAGACTGAAGATAGCCACAGATCATCTGTCAGCCATTGTAAACCTCCAAAACAACATACAGGCCAACCAGACGCGGTCTCTACAGATTTAATGCCTGGATGATTCTTAACGAGAAGCTTCAAATATAGTGTACGTGTTGCACCTGCAGCAGGTAAAGTAACTTTGCGTGGTTTAACGTAGAAAACGAGATAAACACCGCCGCTGCGTGTGAGTGAGAAGCGCGAGATAATGCAGGAAAAGGCAGGCAGAGACATTCTGGCTCCGGGATCCGAGGCCACGTGTCTGTCTGGTGATTCAGCTCGCTGTGATGAAGCGTGAGCTGACATGATTATGCAGAAGGCCCGGGAGTTAATACTATGATGACTCACTTACTCCCATCCTCCTCCTCCTCCTGCTCCTCCTCCTCCACCCAAACCCCTCACTCCTCATCCTCACCCACGCCATGTGAGATTTACTTAGCACCTTAGCTAAAAATCAGTTTCCTGGAGATCAGTAGTGAGTTTAATGTTTTGGTTGAGTAAATTTTTTTACGTGTTAAATTATATATGGTATCTGTGTACGGTATCTTGTAGCATGTGTAGCTGTTTTTTTTCTACTTGCATTCATGTTGTGCTTTGATTTGTAATTTATGTGCGATCCCGCCTCCCCTTACACACACTCGCTGTCTCTCACACACATCCGCTGGTACGCACCGATACACATATGCCAAACTGATGAAACCCAGTTCTCCCTGGACCCACATCAGTTTCTATCAAGAACCTTCCTTTAAGAGACTGGAGAGAGATGGATAGAGGAACAGAGGGTGGAAGAGGGCGTGGACATCCAGCCAAGGGGCTGAGGGCTGCATCCTCATTCAGTCAGTACACAGCAGCAGTCGGGGATCTGGATCTGTGCTCCCTGTTTCCTGATCTCTCTCAACACTTGTTGTTTAAATAAATGACACAAAACAGACATACAGAAGGATGCAGAGTGGAAACAGAGGAGTGATGCCAGAGACAGCATCAAGGTCAGACAGGTTTTCACCACATGCTAGGGCTGTTCTCTAACCAATGAGCCGTCACTGTTTCCATCAGTTAGCTTCGTAGTATGGCCTTTTATTTTAAGCTCCTGCATTGCTCTGTGTACAGCGATGTAGCAAAATAGAAAGTTCAGACTCGACTGACAAAGTAAGAGTCAACTCAGTGACTTTTAGGGGGCAGCCCAAGTAGCCACTCGATTACTGTTGCCCTGTGTGAGGTTTGGCTTGCTCTAATATGGCTTTAGTTAGCGGAATCCAAATATCCAGTGTCCAACCATATGGTGTTATTAGACACTCACATAGTATATTGACAAATTCACCATCAGATTTGTATATTGGGCTTCGTGGTGATGTGGTGGCACCCTGTTTGTTTTGTCTCAAAACACTAGTCTGAAATCAGACCCAGCTGACAGAGCCCAAGTCCAAATGAAAATTTAATCGAATCAGCTCAGGTAGGGTCCTATTGCACTGCTGCTGATGCGGGGTCTGGCACCGAAATAGACATGAGGATTATTATTGCTCTTTCTTACTCCGGCTGGTTATTGACTGGTGGCACATCATGCTGCTGCCAGTGATGATGTTCGCTGTCTGGGTTTGTCTTGGTTGACTTGGTGTAATTATTCTCACATTTAGTCGTATTGGACTTGGCATCTTTCTTTGAATACAATTTTATGCTTAGTATTGCCTGTTATTGGGCCCATCAGGTGTATCACTTATTAATGGTTTGATCTATTGACTGCATAAATACAGACAACACATCACCACTTCCCTCCACTGTGCCGAAATGAAGCTAAGATAGCGCAACTACGGCAGCTGCCATCTTGGCACTTTGCAAGCATATCCTGTGCAGTGGTGGCTGAGTTGTTGCGTGACAGCATTGGACCACCAATCAAAGTTGTCAAATCATCCAAATGACACCCCTTTTTATATCAAATAAATTAAAAACTTTGTGAAGCAAACTGCGTTACATCGAGAGGTGTTTAATATTGTTTTGTCCATCCCATTTATATAAACAAAGGTAGGCTAACTGTTCGACACAAGAGAAGACTAAAGGTTTAACATGAAGCAAGATCTGCTTGACATATTTACTGTGGAAGAGCAGTCGAAAAGTAAAATTCTTTGTAAGTGTTATTGCAGGGGATTCTCAGAAAGTAGTATTGGTGGAACATGGATTAGTCTTTAGTCTCATTTTTATTGTGGAAATGTGTACGTCTCATCTGGCAGAGCTCTAAAATCCCAGGTTCCATCATCTTAAACCATCTTGAGACTCAAATCATCTCGTCAAAAAGCGACTTTCTCCCACATGGTGGAAGCAGCTCTGTTAATAATGTAGGCGGACCTCTCTGTGGTTGCCATACTCACTGGCCATCACACACACACAGAGAGTGCAATTATAATAAAAGTTTCCTGACCACAGATGTGTGAAAGTGTTCAGCAGCTGTCACTCAAGACAGTTACAACTCACAACACAAACAACAAGATGGGAGACTAAAACACAGGGTGAGATGACATTTCACACTGATTTTACAAAAGCTTATTCATGTAGATTGTCGTGCTTGCACTTTTTGAAAGACGGAGGATACACCTGCCATTGTGGCTTTCTCAGAAAAGACAGTGTTATTAAGTCGCCCACTCTTAACTTTAAAAGCTTATTTTTTAGTCCTCACAAGCTCTTAAATAGCTTTTACTGACAGCTAATCTTCTCCATTATATGACAGGAAATCTCGAACTTTTAGACTCACTACAAAAAAAAAACTTGAAAATCCCAAAAATTCTTCATTCTGTAAAGAGGATGTTTTTCTGTCACCATGAAAGTTATGTTTCAGCAACAGAGTTTATCTGTTGTCAACGGGAGCGCTCAGGAAATACGAACATATTTCTACAAAATTTAATGGACAGAAGTGTTTTTATTTATAACTATGAAACCAACAGGATTCTCAATGATGAATGAGCATATTTAAATAAAAAAATTCCATCAATGTACCAAAGTGTTATCAGCGATCCTTGAGAGTAAATAAACTGAGGAATAGTGTGTTTTCTGAGTAGCTTCTAGTAATACCAACACTTTTTCTCCTGGCTTAGTTCACTTCAACCTTGTTGTACACAGTGGTCACATTAACTCAGAGACTCCACCTGCAGTTAATTCACTGGCTGAAAGAGAGTGATGTTACCCAAATGATATACTGCAGGCAGTGGTTCTCTGATTAGAGAAATGAACAGACTCAGTCAGAGAAACCAGTTTCCTCAGTGAAAGCAGTGTGTTTACACCATTAGAGTTAACTTGTAAAGTAAATGCTGTCTGGATTATGCTTTGTTAAAATGCAAGATAGCCTGTGTGCCCCAGGATATACACACATTGACCTGAAAACAGTGTATTTTAATTTAACCGTTTCTGGTGACTGTAAATTTCCATTGCTAGAGTAGGGGATGTTACACAGTGATTTATTTACTTATTTTTTAAAAATCAATGCTGACACACTGGTGGTAGAACATGCTGCTAACGTAGCCACCTCTACATTGGTGGCTAACAAAACAACGGACACTAGCGGGCTGGAAACATGAAGCCATTTCACGAATTGGCTTCACAAACTTAAAATCTCAGCCAAAAAGGTGCCAAATTATTCTCAATTGGTGCGGTGCACAAGTCTGGCCAGCTAAATATATTTTCTTAAACACTCCACAATACACCTGCACTGGTCAGTGCACTGATTAGTTTTTCATTGTAAGTTTACTCATTAGATTGAGGGCTTCCAGGTTCTACCTGCTTCCATTTAGTTCTCAAGCTTCTCCATCAGGCATGGACGTCATTAAACAAACAAAGCTCACTTCACATTAAGATTGCTTCCTCATCCTCTAAAAAAAATCCAGGCTCATATGCAAGCCTTAAAGCAGCGGCCACGGACTTTGCCTTGAGATGTATCGATGCTCCTGAGCAGTTTTCCTGAAGGCCTGCCCCCTCTGTGCTGATGCTTTATTAGAGTCACCATAAGTCATGTGATCTCACTACTCTTAACCCCACTGTGCCATATTCACCACATTGTGTTAGAACACAACACGTTTTCTTTCAAATACGCTGAAGTGTCCTCTCAGCACTCATTGACAACTGGAATCAACTTATTAGATTCCCGACCTCTCATCATATCAGGTGGTCTTCTGAAATCAGTAAAACACGGCATTAATATATGTAACATTAAAGGCTCTGTCCCACAGTTTCACTGCTAAACCCGCACTCTCTGCAGCGACAAAGCAAGCTGTATTCAAACATTCTTAGAGATTTACAACATGTTCTTAATGAAATCGCCTGCATTTGGGAGCTTAAGATATGTTTATGTTGGTGCTGTATCTGCATTTAGGTTCTTTCTTCCTGAATCCCAAAATCAAATAGTTTGGCATTCAATAAATGAAACCAGCTTCTCCTGCACCTGACCCACCATGGGCAAACGCCTTCTAGGGGCATTAGAAAGCTGCTTAGCAGAAGCATCTTCGGCTCTAAGCAATGGCAGCCCCGCTACCACAGTTTAGGGAGCGGGATGTAATCAGACAAAGAGCAGCAGCATTGACAAAGTTGGCTGGTGGAAAAAGAAGAGGAGGGTGAAAAGACACAAGGAAGCTGTGAAACAGTTCCAGCCAAATCCAGTCTCACAGGAGTGTTTTATTCCAACTATGCTTCCTTCGGTAAAAACCCTCTGTACTAATCTCTTGCCCAAACATTTTCCCTCTTAACTCTATTTGTGTCCCTTTGCCTATTTTGGGTAAACATTCCCTGACTGTTGGTCTCTCCTTTTCTCCTTCATACTCTAGCAAAGCACAGTGGGTCAGTTCAATCTGTGTATCCTCCTCATACACACACACACACACACACACACAGGCAATAGATATGACTGTCTTCATTTGGCTCTTAATTACTGTGCACCCTCCCAAACACCTGCTGAAACCAGTGGAAACCTAGTTCACCTCACTTCAAACCTTGGTCCTCGTCAACACAAGTCTCCCACACGTGTGTTGGAAGTCGATTACTGACACGGATACACAGTGACTGACGTGCTAAACAATGAGCTTTGCACAACAGGTCAACATGATGGGATAATTATCATGTGCACAGCCAGTGAGTGGGAAAGACTTTTCCAGAGTGAAAGGACAGTGGGATAATCAGCCTTATCCCACATTCACACGTCATTAATGCCAAAACAATTAGTCTGTACACAGAAACAGTCTCCAACCATTTTTTATGATAAATTAACCATTTTAGTCGACTATTAAGAACATTTTCTAAATCATCTAGAGCTGAAACTACTTGTCAAGTTATAGAATAGCAGCCTTTTCTAACATGCAAACATCCCAAATGCTCCCAGTGCAAGTATTTCCTGCTTTTGCTTGTGTAACAGTAAACCGGATAGTTAAGTCATGGACTAGTGGTTGGAGTTTTCAGTTGTCATTTCTTATTTTCTGCCCAGGACATTTTAGGCTAAATGATTAATCATAGGAAAGAGACTCTGGCCCATGACCCTACACAAATTTGAATTGTTGTAATATTGTATGGGAAGTTATATTTTGATACATCATTACTTTAACTACTTTAAAGTAATGATGTATTGTCTGAAGTGGCCACAACTTGGGAATGAGAGCAGCATAACTACACAACTTTGAAGGTGTTAGAGGGCAAACAGGAAAGAAGCCACTGGACTGACTGTTACAGCTAGTTGACAGCTGGCTCCTTCCACAGTCACACAGCTGCTCACAGGTGCACAACAACAATCAAGCAGATGAGCTAAGCTGTAGCCTCAGCCCTGCTGCTGCTCCCACCAGTGATGGGAGAGGAAAATGTCTTCAGACTGTCAAAGGAAAGTCTCACATTCTCAATTTCTGCACTGTCTTGTTACACGGGCCTGACAGTCACTGCTTTCTCTGCAGACGTGTCAGTCACCGTGCCAGGCTACACTCATTAGAGCTAGTGTGTTGAGTAGCAGAGAACGAGGGAAGTGGGCTGGTGAATCACCATGTTTTCATCTCATCCCCCTGCAAAACCTTCCACTCTAACACAGAAAGACCAGCAGAATCAATGAGAGAAGAAGAAGAGACTAATTAAGTGATATTATATATTTTAGGGACTAAAACCTGAGCCTTCAAGCACCAAAGGCCATCAGGCCTAATGCATCTTTTATTGTAAGCCATATATCAGGAGCTCGCTGGCCAACTAAAAGCTATCCGAGACCCAGGAGGCTGCATGTTGCCTTTGTGGGCAAGTCCAAGCAGCAGTGTGGCCACACATTTAGAGGAGACTCCTCACTCTTCTCTGCTGCGGGTTAGATTCCCCCTGTGAGCTGCCAACACCTGCGACAAGTGTTGAGGGGACACCCCCTCTGTTGCATATGTGTGTGTTCATTCACACAGAGCAGGAGGGTACTGCAGAAAGCAGGTGAAAACCGAGTTTGTTAGTTCCTGAAACTAAGACCAACTCCAAGTGAGTTATGGCAGTAATCTAGGCTGGCAGGTGTTCCTCTGTGTCGTCCTCTCCAGCCAAGTGCGAAGAAGCCGTCTGACTTCACCAGCTTCATTTCCTCATCGATGTATCAGAGCACATTAATCTGCAAAAGTTCATATCTGGAGCAGATCAAATCCTGGTTGAGTATTAATTTGTAAGCCAAAGCCTTTTGTGATCACTCACTCATCAATGCAAGGATGGTGATCTTTTTCCTCAAATAGAGGTTTTTTTTTTTAAACCTGCTTTCTGGAATAGCCCCCAGGTTTGTGTATGTGTTGAACAGATATGGCATCGGTTCAATTGGGCTTTTAGAGTTTAAGCCTATTGATCCTCATTCAGTCGTTTTGCCTTTGTGTAATTAAGTTCTTCTTTTTGTAAAACCTAGCACTTGGCATCAGTTTTTCCTTAGGTTCCCTTAAATACAGTGCTTCTCAGCCAAGTTCATAATGTTTCAAGGTCTGCATAAAAACTAACCACCCTCTATTTGATTGTAATGAACTGACCTGTTTGCACGTTTTAAAGTTCCTATAAAAAACAGCATAAATATAAGAAAAGGCTGTTTAGCAGAAGCCTAAAATGTGTCTTAAAGTGCTGTCCTGCAACAGCAAATTCCCTCTGAAGCAGTAAGTATATAATCCCGTTTTAAAATAAAATCAACTTGCCTGTAGTTTTGTGAGCGATGGTTGTGCTATTGATGCTTTTCTATTGCACTAAAAACCAGAAACCCTTATGTTTACAATGCAGGACACAAATGCTAATAAACATTAGCCATAATACCTACATGTTATTTTCCCCCCTCTTATTAAAATACAGTAACATAAGACTTGGCTTCTGTTTGTGTGTTCAGGTGGTGGACCTGTACTGGGGTGTAGATCCAGAGGAGTGGGACAGTCCAGAGCTACAGCGACTCCGAATGAAGCTCCTGGAGGAATGTCTGAAAACCTCAGCGGGACCTTGTTTTGTTGTGAGCATTACACACCGCATAGGTCACAGCTACAGTTGGAAGTGTAATGATTGTGTCTGTTTGGCTGTGATTTAAGCCTACATCACACTTTACATGACAAGTAGCAGATCTGTCACATCAGCGTCTGCTTCCTCCCCGCCTGCGTCATCCCTCTCTGCCTCATTACATGCCTCTGATATGGCATTTAAACTGGGTTGTTCCCAGGGTCCCCTGCTTCTGAAGCTCCAATAGGACTGTGAAACCACCTAACAGGGGTGAAATCACATTTTCTTACAGACCTGTCCAAGCTTTGAAAGTCCTGGCTTGGTCACATTTGAAAAATGTGAATGAAACATAAAATCCTATTGTATGCGGCCAAGCAGTGTGCCTACTCTGTTTGACAGTGGGCACAGATTTACTCATCTTTTATCTCCATTGTAACATGCACAGTGAGAGAGGCCATCCTCGCTTTTGAGAGTAAAAAAAACAAAAACAAACACCATGTGCAGTAACAAACACAAGATGACTTCACAAATGTCATTTTTGCTGAGTGCAAACAAGAAGAAAGCATCTTGGGCCAGCATATTGTAAAGCACCGACAATCTATTCCAATCTAAAATTGCACTTCAATGAATGAGTAATGTGAAGATCTCTGCAAGTAGGGAGAGCGGCGTGACGTGTAATTAATGCTGACATTTCAGACCACAAAAAAAGGAAAAAGTTAGCCATGAGGAAAGGAAAGGATGAAGACAGGGGTGGAGAGAGGAGGCAACATGGTGAATTATTCAAATGGAAGAAATCTGTTTTTAGAGGCTGAAATTGAGGTGAGAGATCAGAGGGAAAGGCAATGCATTATGGGTATGACAGCAGCCAGGCTGGAAAAAAAAAAAAAAAAAAAACTCTTGTCAGGTACAAGTGCTTCAGACGCCACAGGAACTATCATACTGGTTTTAATCTAATATAAAATATGCATTTCCACAGGACTCACATAACTCCCAACTTCTCTACAAGCACACGCCTACATCAGCCCAGCAGAGCCCAGATGGCTGGAAGGCTTCAATGCTTCAGGAAGCTTCATCTCACCATCACTACAAAAAACCAAAAGACAAACCAAACAAACCTGAGGCAGATACAAATTTAGACAGCACACAAACTGACAGGGTGTGGTGAACAAAGACCGAAGCAAAGGAAGGAGTATATAAAGGCAGGAGACCACAGGCTAATGAGCAGCAGGTGGAAGCAATCAACAGTAATTATGAACCAGGGTAAAGCTGGAGCAGGTGAGGTCACACAAGACAGGAAGCTAGCCAAAATAAAAGCACCAAATAGGAAGCAAGTCCACAAACCATAACAGTTTCCTTTAAATATTTCTCTCTGCACTAGCAGCTGTTTATCCCTTATTTCCAGCAAGCCCTTCATTTTCCAATCCCTTCCCAAACCTACCACCGTATTCTTCAGACTCTCCAATTCATTTCTCTGAATCTCTTTTTTCCGTGCAGAATCAAGTCGAATTAGGTCCTGTGTGTCCTAATCTTATCCTAGAAAAAGTCACTCTGATTGTTTCTCACTCTGACAGATTTTTGGATTTTATAACTCTCTACCTATGGGATAAAGATAGTCCTTATTGCATATTTCCTGCCATGATGCCATTTATTTTATGATAGATAACTGATTTTGCTTCTGACCTTCCAAAATCATTTTCAAAGATACTGTTGTCATCTTTGTTGCATGTGTTGGAATCCAGCAGAGCCGCATGTCTTTCAAGATGTTGCACTGAGTAGACCGCCCTCTACCAAAGGGTGCGTTGGATATGTGTTGCAGCGAGTAGAGCACGTCACATGTTTTGTTTTCCATCAGTTTGTGGGCTGTAAAATACACAACCTTCTTCTTTACTTTACTGTGAGACCAATCTCTGTCTTTCTCTATGTGCTGTAATATTGCAACAATATAGGAGTATTTGTTACAGATATTGTCTGGGTACTTTGGGATTGGCCCCTGCACTTTGAACAGTTATTGTTGGTTGACTAGGAGGTTAAGATTTTTCTGCTGATTACTTTTTTGCCCTCATGTCAAAAGTTTTAGACTGTGTCGTGAAATTTGGCGTGACGGCCTCTGAGGCCCATTGCGACATTGCGGTACTGGTACCAGGCTGTAAAATATGAGTTTAGTCGAGCTAAACTGGGCTGAAATGATCAAGTCTGAGGTAAAAAGAAATGACACAGCCTCCCCCTTTTGTGCTGCTGCTTTGGTGTAGTGTTGTACATGCTGCACTGGTTTCGTTCATTCCTATCAGCCTCGCTGCCCTCTGTCCCTGCTGCAATTTCACCATCTTAACCCCGACTGACCCCAAGCAATCCCCCACAACACACTGAGTGAAAGTAGATACACATGCGTTCAGGTACACACACAGCCCTTTGTTCTTTCTCCCTCTGATTCTTCTGTTTTCCTGCTTTCAAACTCACACCCACACAGCCACGTACAAACACAGCATCTCTGAAAATCATTTGGGGTGGTACAGAATGTTCACACACATACGATGTGTATGAGTGTGTTTCATGTATCTGTGGTGCACGTCCTACCCATCTGACTGGTTAGGTGTTTAATGGCATGTTCTACTGGTTCGCTATCAGTGGGGGATGTAGGATTCTGTGCTGAGGAGCCCACAATAGCTCCACATAGTTAAATCCCGTTCAGACATGTCAGAACCAGCTGCTGTGGTCCCCGCAGCCCGGATCACCGTTGTTGCCACACAGGCCGGACGGCCCCGTTGGGTTGGATGACAGTTTGGGTTGCTGTCTCCAGAGTACCGTTGCCTATTTTTACAGGGCGATAGACCTAGACATACTGTATATGAGAGAACAGGGAAAGCATCAACAAAATTTAGCATCTCATTGTTTCTGCATAATGTAGGTTTCAAATTGTGTGTGTAAGCTTGTGTGTGCGGCTCAAGGAAACCCATCTCTCCTGTGCTTTCCCTTTCCTTCGTCTTTGCAACGACTGGAAACCTCTTAATACTCTCCTCATTTACGCCCAGGAATCATTCAGGGCTGAGAAGTTCCACAAAAAAGCTTTGATATCTAGTCTAATCAATCACTCTTTTATATATTTCTGATATGAGAAGACTCTTCATCTCAGCCTTATTACTGGAAATTAGAAATCTCAGTGTTTCATACTTAGAAAATATTATAGTCCATCTCATTACATAGTGTGGAAATATAGTTCTTCTTGAATGAACTGTTAAATAATCAGCTTCTTACTGGACGTGTCAGGAGCCACAATCGACCGCAGCATGTGTCTTTGAAAGGGCGCGACTGATTAAAGACAGGTGGGTGTGTGGACACACACCCAAACATACACACACAGCACACCACACCTGAGGTGAGGGGGGCTTTCTTCTAACCTGTCGATGTAATAAAGCTGGTTTCCATGGCAATAGCAAGGGTTGGCATGGTGATGGTGTCATTGACCTGGAGATTAAGCATGACAATGAGCCACGACTGGTTTCTTCTTCTTTCCTCCGCTCTCCTCTGCTCTCCAACTGTCTCAAATTCCCTCATGTAGAAACAGCAAAACTTGATAAATGCCTCAAGGACGAGTATCGGCAGACATTATGCAGCCGCTCATCTGGTTTAGCTTTTTTTTTCCCCCCCTGCCTGGTCATGTAACAGATTTACTGGATGTAAGAGGATAATTGAGGATACTGTAGATCTCGTTTTCTCTCTGCTTCTCCTGCATTCAGTTAACATGATGTAAGTGCTAATGTGATTGCCCAGACAGGCTGGTTTGCTTCCCATCTTCAGTGGAAGTTGACATGCATACCAAATAATTGGTGTCTAGAATTCAGCGAAGAAGGAAACGTGCAGGAATTGAATAGAAGTGTTTCTTACTCGATGTCGGATTGTGTATCTGCCTACAAGCTTGAGCTGAGATTGCTCCAGTTGTTGCATCATGGCCATCCTGAACCTGGGCTGCAAATCTAAACAAGTTTCGACAACACAGTGGAGTCAGCATTCATGTTCATTTTGCTCTCTTTTAAACATTTTTCTTTGGCTTTATGTTTGAAGGATAAGGATAATGTTGTTCTGTACTATTCTTAACCTAAATAATTCCCATGAAAAGACCAACACTGTGTCAGTCCATTTAGTTCCAAGTCCATTTGTTCCCTCTGGAGCCTCAAAACTAATCAGCCATATCATTATGACCACCTGCCTAACACTGTGTAGACTGGAGTCAATGTGGCTGTCAATGTGGCAGTCAGTTGGCACTCGTTTCACTCTGGGAGATGCTCTGACCCAGTCGTCAGCCATCACAGCTGTCAGTGGTCATAATGTTATGTCTAGTGGGTGTATGTATTTAAAATCGGGCCACAAAACAAGAGGGACTACTTTCAGCAGTGGATCTGTGTGTTTTGGATGACAACATACTGTAGATCAGTGGCACAAATGAATAAGCTACAGTATATCAGGCTTTGGCTATACTGCCAATACTTGTGAGGATTAATTCTTTGTTGGTTTTTCATGTTTTTTGTTGACAATAAGAAATATATAGAATATCACAAGCCTTTTATTTTAATTACAAAGATTTATCATCATTTCATGTTGGTGAAAGACTGAACTACATTCATTTCTTCTAAACTGCCTGCAGCTATGACAGAGGATGCTGTATACCATCAGTGTGTGGAGTTGGCTCATAGCGGAGTTCAACACTGTGCTGTGAGCGAGTGTGTGCGTCACTGAGAATTAAATGTCTCTGATTAGATGATGTTTCTTTTTAGAGCCATTTCTCCCTCTGCGGTGCCAAAGCTTATGCAGCAAATATCAAAACAGTTGACTATGTGTTCCATTGATTGATTGACTGTGTGGGTGATTGATTGGTTGATTCATAGTGTAGCTGTGTACAATATCTTAGTCACCTCTCCCAACTGGCTCATCAGATAAAGTGCACTCAGCCAGAGTATAAAACCCTTTCCAAGGATGGAGACTCAGAGGAAGGAGGAGCGGAGAGAGGCAGAGGAGAGCGGCTAAAACTGGAACGGCATTTGGCCTCTGTCTGGTTTGCACTTTGACCTCCTGTTTCTTGCACCTGCGGCTGCTGCAGTGCAATAAGATCTACTGTGACACTTCGAGGGAGAGACACACACACACAGCAGAGTGAAGTTCTAGCTCGTCGGCTGCCACGCTCTAATCCACTTTAGATGGTGTGCTCTCTGGCTAAGACAGGGGTGTTAAAAGCACCCCGAAAATGATTGGACATTCTTTTTACAGTTCGGCTTTGGCGAGTCAAGTGGGCGAATGAAGCAACGATAGATTACACCTAAAGATGTAGTGGTGTGAGTCTGTGTTAACGTTTGAGCACCTGATTTAGTTTTTTTGATTGGAAACGGCAGCTGGTTTTATCCTAGTCTCTATCTCCACACATGCACGGTCACCCCCTCCATATCGCTGTTAGCCAAGCTGACAGAGACTTTGTCAGCAACTTGGAGAGCGACTGTTCTCCCTGCTCTCTCTCAGGATTACTGTAGTTCAGCCCAGTGCCTGCATCCTCTACTGACACATCACTGCAGCACCGTGAGTCATAGACGGCTATCAAAGGCAGCTGGATCAGGTGACCTGCACGGCAGCTCTGCAGCTGGAGAATCTGCTCCTTTCAGAAGATCTAAGGCATCAATAAACAGCGGTGCTACTTTGTTTTTAAGCTGTAGGAAGATTCAATTTAATTCCAAGTCCAGAATGGCAGCATCAGGGTGTTTGGTTCCTGCTGCTGTAGATCATCTGTGGGGAAAACTGATGAACTCAAGCCACTATACACTACAGTACACTGAATACAAGTCTCAGAAGCACATAACTGACTTTTCAGTAAACGCCTCACTTGTCTAGCTTTGGATGTCTCCACATGCTGAAGCAACACTGCAAGTGGTTAGTTGTTTGTCGTTCAGTGTAACGGTTTAGGAGGCGGTAATCGCTTTAGTCTCTCTCTCTCTCTTTCCCAGGGTGTTGACAGGTTTTTATGACAGATGTATTTACACTATGAGGGACATTTCTTGGCCCTGATCCGAGTCATCTGAACATCAAGTATCTGCCGATACCAAGTCTGATCTGATTGTTTTATTTATTCAGATAATGATTAAATATGTGTCTGACACATTGAAATAACAGCTGTAGCCTATTTAATATTTCTCACACGCTACTTGATCCAAATACTGAAGCTCCTAATTCAAAAGTGTTACATTTATAAGCTTAAATTATGAATGAAGGTTTCCTGGGAGAACATGACTCCTTCAGGTGACATGATGCACATTGGTGTTAATAATTATTAGCATTTGTTTTGAGCATTTGATCGCTTTTGTTGGGATGGCTCGAACACGGAAGTGAGCGAGTCACAAAAGTTGACGAACCCAGGTGGCTGACTTCGATGCAAGCAGTGCAAGTTTATTTACAGTGTAAAACAAGTGACCAAGAAATGAACAGACGAGTAACACTGGGACCGGGTGTCGAGCTTCGGATGGGAACACAGTCAGTGGTGGAGATGATGAGAAGAGGACCGGGCTGCGGACACTGGGACTCACTCCTGGACTGGTCGAGTTGGATGGTACTGAAGAGGAACAGAAATTGTACATACGGTAAGTAGTAGACTGTGCATCGACCTGCAGGGTGGTGATGAAGCAGAGCGGAGGAGGTCCGTGGTC
>NW_018127992.1:1233110-1249020 GCF_001952655.1 Monopterus albus
AGGGCACAAACGGGCCTGAGAGATGCTAGAAAGAACTGGCAGGGGAGTGAACGAAGAGCAGGGACTAAATAGGGAGAAACTAATCAGGTGCAGCTGGTGGTAATCTGGGGGTAAGAAGCAGGTGTAAAGGATAACGTAATGAGGGTAAGGGAGTGAAAACAGAGTGAGGAAGGTGAGAAAGTAGGTGCAGCCGGGCAAACCTGACAGCTTTATGTATTAGTTTAATTTAGAATCAGTTTATTTAGTGTTTTTGGTGGGTTTCTTTAGTTGTTTTGCTCTTTAGTTCTTAACTTTATTTTGGAGATAACTGGGTATAAATGTTATATAAGATTAATGCTATTAAATTTTTCTTCTGTCGAGTCCACCTGTCACTGAAGCCTGTCGTTCACAACTGGAGCTAGTGAGCGGCCTGCCCTACTTACCTATTAGACTATTTTGGCAGGAAGAGAGCACAAAGCATTGCACACATGGGGAATTCACCTTCTCCCTGTGCTTGCTTCTTGGCTCCGTCTTTTCAATATGCTCAGCTCTTGCTTTGCTATATTTGACATAGCTGAATATTCCAGTCACAGGAGAGTCAGCTTCATTTTATTCTTAAGCCTATTGTTTTCTTTTTGGGTACATACATTTAATCTACTGTACAGTTTTGAGTGCATCAGCTAAATGCTTATATTAAAAACAAGGTGTCTGGATACAAAATGCAATATGCAACAATTTAAGCGACACCTCCTCCTCCAAAACAACTGATAACATGCACAGTAACTCAGCTCCTACAAACGAAAGAAGCTGTAAAATGTGAACCTTTGGTACCAAATTTGTGCAGCGTGGCCACAGAACTGTGTAAAAGTAAATGAATCTACCACAGGCGTTTGTGGGTTTGGAGAGTAGGCAGTCCTACAGACCAGGCCACATGCCATCATCTGATTCTGCTTGCTCTCTGCATCTGTTCCCACTGCGAATGCCAAGGGAACAAGGAGTCCAACATGGAATGCAGTGAAGCATTACTGCTGTAAGCAAACCAGCGTGGTTTATCGGCGCTCGCAGTCATTTGGCTTGTCTCTCGCTCACTCTGCACACATGGAGTAAAGATCAGCTGGTCATCTAGTCGACAGATTCCACTATTTTTTTTTTTTTTTGCCCGTCTTCCTCGAATGTCACTGATACAACACATCATGAATTGTGCCCTGATCGTTTCCAATGCCGCTGAATCAGCTGTCACTCAAAAGCATGTGCAAAGATGCCAATGGGAAGAATGGAGACTCCTTGGAGCCTACAGCAGATATGCCATGTGGAGTGGGAGTGGGAGAAGAGAGTGGGCTGTGTTTCATGATGCCTAATGAAGCTAGGCTGGCTTCACTATTTAAGATGTGAAGATGATGATGATAACATCTTCTTACAGCACAGAAGCACACTTAAATCAGTCACAGACAACATTTTTACAAATCTACATTCCTCCCGGTCATTAATTTCATTTAAAACAGCCCCATTTGTTCTATATATAAAGTAAATCTGCTCATTTTCTTATTACAGATTGTTGAACATTATAGGAAAGTTGGCCAAGGCTGTGTATTTTACATAACAGTGTTCCACAATTCCACAATCCTCTTTTAACCCAGAAGTCGTTCCTGTTGGTCATGATGGACATAACAAAGCTCTTATTTCTGCTCTGAGGAACGAGGACACTACCTGGAGGAGCTATAGCCAAGGATGCAAGAGTGCATCCTTTGCAGAAGTCTGTTAGGGATTGACACGCCCCTTTTTATTGGAAATCGGTTTGTGATTGAACGCTTCACATGAAGGACCGAAGGAAAGGACGTCTCATGTTAACTTAAAACGTGGTTCCTTATTCCTCTCTCCTTGCAGTTTCTTCTTCCATGTCTTTCTTGCATCTTATCTGGGCAGGACTAAGATGTAAGGAAAAGAAGCAAGTGAGGGAAACATGGATGTAGTTAGGTGAACTGGGATTCGCCTTATGAGCAGGGATTGGTATTGAACCTCACCAGATAAGTACCTAAACTGCATGGTGTACATACAGCATGTGGTTGTGGGGTAAAGCAATTTCTATCCAAGCCAGAGCTGTCTATGTGCATCACAGTGCACGCGGTCCAATCTGCATCGCTGTTACGCCTGTGGCTCGAAAATTGCTTTAAATAAGTTGAACTGGGAGCTTCATCGACTCCTCCATTCACCCTGCGCCACTGATCCAAAAAATGGAGCCCTAAAACAGTTTTAAAGTGCATGATGATACACATTTCCTGTCCCTCACCTTCCCTGCCCTCTATTTTTCTGTCTCCTTTCCCGTCCTCAGGGTCTGGTGGGAGAAAAGTACGGCAGCATTCGTGTGCCGGGGGAGGTGGAATCATCAGAGTTCGAGATGATCTTGGATGCAGCAGTAGAGGCGGGACTGGACACACACATCTTGGAAGAGTGGTACTGCAGGGACGAAAACTCGGTGCCACCGGCATACTACCTCAAACCTAAAGCCCAAATGCTTAAGAACTACCAGAACTCTGTAAGTCCAACTAGCCTGCTATGGCAGCCACTGTGGAACAGCAGAAAGGGGATTTGTTGGTGGTTATAGCTTGACTTATTTTTATCTGATAACAGATTGTTGTCCTTGAGCTCCATGGTTCATCAGCTTCCTTCTCCAACAGTTTACATGCACACACAGAAAAGAAAATCAGCTTTGACTCCTGTGCTTTAATGTTTACCAAATAAAACTATAAAATGTATATACTTGCAAATAACCTCATAAAGGACATTTAACACCAATTCTGTCAGCACTGTTAATTTTAATTAAAGCCTTATCTCCTCCACAACTTTATAGTGCTAATAAAATATCTGGATGAGTTTGTTTTTTTTAAACTGCATGATGTCTTTGCCCTGGGTTTCACTCGGGTCATATATTGTTGGGCACTGCAATGTTTTAATACTATACGACGCTCAAAACAATCTGAATTGAAAGTTGTTCTATGATAAAATTGAAAAATTCAGTCATCCCTGTAAAATTCTAAAAGTTTTTACCAGTTTATTTGAAAAATTACTGCCTCATTCTGACGTTCCTCACATTAAACACAGACGAGCAAACGAGGATGACAACATCCCCTCTGTATATGACAGGCCTCTGCCCTCTTGTCTGTCTCCCACCCCACCCGTCCTGCTTAGATGGAGTCAAGCAGCGCAGCCAAAACCAAGAATGACAAGGCCTGGAGGAACGTGTCGGAGGAGATCAAGAGGATCTTCCGAACAGCGGTGCTGCAGCTTCAAGAGAAGGGGACCATGAAGAGCACTCAGGCCAAGAAATTCCTTTGCTCTGGTTCGTTTCAGATCGACTTTGTCTTTCTTTTTCATCTCTTCATTTCATATCTTTTGATGGCTTCTTTTCAAGTTGGAACATGTCTTGCTTTCTGATGCACAGCACTCTTTCTGCATTTCTGTTAGATATTTTCATTTTTATATTTAATTATCATCTATATATATATATATATCAGCCACATTGTGTATTTTTGGTAGACAGTTAAATGGGATCCATTTCAGTTATTAAGATATTTTTAAACAAAAAAATGCCAAAAATTAGCTCAAGTGTGAAGATTTGCTGATTTTCATCATTTGCTTTCATCATAACGAAACAGGCAACTGAATTGTGTCAGTTTGTGCTTTGTTATGAAGCGTTAGGTCAAGGTCAAAGGTCCAAAGTGTTTGTCATATGCACAGTTAGGAAACGTGTTTCCCTGTACAATGAAATTCTTACTTTGCCGTCCACATGAATGCCACAAAATACAAGTGAAATATAACGTAGATGAGCAAGAACACAAATCTAAGGCACTTTAAGCAGCAAGTGATGGAACGAAATAAAAATACAACAAGGACACAATATAATGCAGAGAGAACCATATTATTGTATATTTTACATTTATTTTGACAATTTATGACCCAAACAATTTATAAAACTAGTCATCAGTTGAGCTCTAGTTGTTACAGTAAAGGAAATAGATGAAATACAGTTTCATATAGATACGTTGTGTAGTATATGTGTGTGTTTAAGACAATATTTCATAGCAGAGGCTGTTTTACAGCAGAGGTGGGCTGTGTAGGGTGAAATCGAAAGGAAAAAAAAAGCCTTTGCTATAAAACTAATGATTTTTTTGACAATGTAACCTTTAAGGAGGAAGGCCAGATATTTAACGAGTGAGGTCGTTGTTTCATTCGTCATCTACTTACAAAACTGATAACATGAGTTGAGATGCAATCAGGATCTGTCTCAGACTCAGCTCAGCAGACGACAGTGATGGATCGATCACACGGTAGTGTTCAGCTCTCAGTAATTAATCCGAGCAGCAAGTCGCAACGTCAGGCTGAAACGGAAAAAGCATTGTTTTCTGATGGGATTTGCTAAGTGGTTCCTCAAGGTCACCTTTCCCCTTTTTATTCTTCACTTATGTTGTAATATCATCATGCAATATTTTCAGTGATTATCAGCTACTTATTCAGTAACTAATCTCCATTGTGTGTGTTAGTCAAAATAAAAAAAACAATTTGCCACTCAGTGTGGTTCTTGACATAACAGAAAATACCAATTATTTTTCTCCACCTCGGTTTTCTGAGTTCCCCTATCAGGATCAAACATCGACACAAAGAATCGGTTTTTAAAAACTGTTTTTGTGCCTCCCGCTGTTTTTTTTTTTCCGTCTCATATCAGTACCTGTCTGTAAAAGAACCACCAGGAATCACCCAGTTATTACTGGATTGTTTGGACAGCGCTGAACGAATCTTTCAATGCATCTGTTTATTTTCTGCAGCTGTCGCTGTGGGAGACGATCTAAGTAATAAGCTTCAGGCTCTGACGACAAGTCTTTGTTTTACTGTTCTGACCTGTGCCTTGCCTTGTTTTATAGATTAGGCACAACTCGTAGTCTTTTACTAATTAATTCATTGTGGCAGGAAACTGCAGTTTGTCGAGATTTTAACGAGCACACTGGGCTTTAAGCTGACTGTACTGTATAGAGAGAGTTGTGTCATCTCCTCCAGCTCCCAACTTTTCTTTCACAGTTTCTCTCCTCCACATAATTATCAGGCTACAGAGCTAAACTGCACAGGAGATGCTGGCAGAGTTCTTTCTGAAGGGAGTCTGTGATACAGTTCAGTGGTGCTAGCTGATGTGATTTTGTCAACTTTGTTTCTTCTTCAGTAAGACTCAAGAGAAGTCTGTCTAATTGGAGGATAAAAGCCTCTCAGATCTGTTCAGCTTTGCTCCTGAAAGGAATCTAAATTCCACATCTGTTACGTGACAAGTTGTACATTATAACCCAGTGGTGACTTTTATCGACAGCTTAGATCAGTGATAGAATTACTGTAGGCCATATTAGAATGTAGTAAGTTTAAAAAGTGGGAACTTGTGATCAGATAAGAATCTTCTTTCAACTAAAGTGTGATAAAGTTGTATTTTCCCTCATTCCAGCCTTGGAGGATGAATTAGACTTTGCACTTGGGAAACAAACTCCTGCCTTTCTCAGGAAGTGCGTCTGCTACATCCGCAAGATCTCCAACTTCGACCGATTCGCCAAGCTTCCGGAGATGGCCAGATACATGGACATCGTGGTCAGCGGTGATCGTGTCATGCGCAACCAGGAAGCTTACGAACGCCTTCTGAAGGTACGGGATGAATTCATCCCAACAGTTGTTGCTGCCTCCAACCTCCGTGTCTATTCTTCAGTCACCCACTGCGACATGAAGCTGGGCTATTCCCAAGAAGTGGAGAGCCACTATGTGGAAGGCCTGTGTAAACAGTTCTATGAGGACATGGTGGACATCATCCAAGCCACAGTCCAGCAGAACTTTGACACGGAGACGGACCTACTGTACGACGAGATCCTGCAGCACCTCTCCCTCTGTAAAACCTTTGCAGCCCTCTACGAGTACAAGACAGAGTCACTGGATTGTTTGCAAGAGTATCTTATGCCATCCAAGGGCTGCAGGATGAGCCCTCTAGTGGTGTACGGGGGGCCCTGCACCGGGAAGACACTGCTGCTCTCTGAGGTTGCCAAACAGGTGAGACATGAGAGAGAGAAGATTTTAAAATGATGGTAAAATTACTGTTATGCTTTTGATTGTGTGTGACCCTACACCTCAGTCTCTCTCACTTTGGCAGGCTCTTGCAGTGTCTGTCTGATCACGTGTCTATCTTTGTACAACAGAGCATGAGGGGGCGTGCAACTGCTCATCTGTTCTCATCAAACGCTTGCTTGACAATATGTGTGTGTGCCATGCACATCTCTAATTTCCTGTGTGTGTGTGCATGTCTGTCCACATGTCTGTGTAT
This sequence comes from Monopterus albus, assembly GCF_001952655.1. Classification (NCBI taxonomy): domain Eukaryota; kingdom Metazoa; phylum Chordata; class Actinopteri; order Synbranchiformes; family Synbranchidae; genus Monopterus; species Monopterus albus. The sequence goes on from NW_018127992.1 coordinate 1,239,430, forward strand.
GACTTTGTAGTGGTGGGTTTGCTTTAGTTTTTCAAGTATTTTAAGTGGTGTGGTGATTTTTGCCAAGTTATTGTACATTTGTTTTTCTCAATGGGTGCATGAGTGTGTGCATGTAGGTTAATGTTCGTGCATCATGTAACATACTGTGTTCTCTTTTTTTCACTGTGACTTTGTGTGCACCATCTGGCTGTCTGGCTACATTAGGACCACACCGTAGCCAAGATCACACCGCAGACACCCACATATCTTCCCCTCCTGTCCAACCTTTGTAATAAATGTCACATTAATACACTCGTTTAATTTAACTGCTATTTATATTACCCAACTGTGTAAAGTGGGTGGATAAAACAAAGCAGGAAACAGAAGAGACCGACTTAATCTGAAACCTCAGAAGTAAAGTTATTGGAGAAGGCAAGGAAGAAAATAAGGAGTGAAATGAAGTAAACAAAGTGGTGGCAGAAAACTTTAGAACTAGAGGTACCTACACCCATGGAGCAGAGCGTAGAGATACAGAAGAACAGTAAGAAAATGTCCCCAATAACCAATCATTTCCACAGTTGGTGCACAGTTTTCATTTCAATGCAATAGCACCGTGTTTTTAGGTTGCATCTTGGGAGCTTTCTTGATTAATTTGCTGATATTTCAAAAGCTTTTTTGTAAAATGACTTTGATATGGTGTCCTCAGTTGAAAGTACATTTTTGTAAACTGGAAAAAAAAACAAACATAACTCTTAAAGGCTTAGAGAATGCACAGAGAGGTAAATATCTAAACACAGAAATTGACTAGTAGTTCTCACAATTACAAAAATGGTTATGATTCATTCAAACGATTGTGGTTAACATATGACCTGTGTTTTTTATAATTACTGCCCACACAGATTAGGTGACTGGTTATCACTGCCATATTGTGAGTGGGCTGTGTTTATCTGTTTTGAAACTGTGCAGGTCATCGTTTGGTGAAATTCTGGAGGACAAGACCACCACTTTAAAACACATGTATGTGTTTTAATCAGTGTTGGGAAGGTCACCTTCAAAATGTAATAGGTTAAAGATCAATAGTTGCCCTTTTAAAATTGTAATAATTATTTTACTTCAAAGTAACGTAACTGTTTACTTTTAATTACTTTTTGATTACTTTTCTAAAATAATGTTTTAAACGGGGCAATAAAGCTGAAAAGTTCCAACAAATGAAAATAACATGTAGCCTACTGAACTGGCACCAAGCAAAACCATTTTCAAACTTAAGAATAAAAATACTGTTGAATTTCCAGCACTGAAAATCGTTCTCGTCTGGCTACATGACCACCTTCCTTCGTGCTGTTGGCACAGCCAAGCGTGGCGGACTGACTGCTTAGAGCAATGTGTGCTGATTTGATTGACAGATGAGAAGCGGCACAGTCAAACAAGAGAACCAATCAAAAGCAGTGTTCAAATTTTAATGCATGCTGTCAAATGAATGGAGCCTAAGGACAGCTCTTTGTGAGCCATCATAGCCTTGACTGTGTGGCACATAAACTTGTCCCAAAGGCTTTGCTGACCTGTGTTGTCCAGAAATATGCCAAAAGGCCAAGATGCAAAGCAACAGAATGTATTATATTCTAAACGTTTCACCCAGCAGAATATATCTGAAATGTAATCACCCACATTTTGATTAGTGACTGTAATTACATTTTTAGTAACTAACTCATTACAGTTGAATGACATTAACCAGTTACATGTAACTAATCATTCACCACTGGTTTTAATTTGCTTCTGCAGTCAAACATGCAGTTTAACTGAGATGTTCAAAGCTAATCCATGTTTAGCTTTGCCACTGCAGTCTTCTGTTACAGATTAAACTTCAGCCATTGTCTGGTTTATTATCTGCAGCCTTGAGTACATTGACCAAATCGAATACAAATAACAGTTTGAAATTCTGTGTGGTCTACAGTTGAGAAGGATGTGGTTAGTTGTCAGCCACAGTAAAAGAAGGCACAAGTGTTCTGGGGCCGCTGCGCTCGAGTCCACAGGAATTGATTCACTCACAGCCCGTTTCGTTTGAAATGTCTGAACTCTGGAGCACTTGCGTCTTTACTTTTGAGTTCAGGCCACACTGGGTCCACTAGAAATGAAAGGTCTGCATCCTCCTGTGGGAAACCTGAGCAAAAACTAATCATTTCATCTTCACTAATCTTTGGCTCATAGCAGCCACCTCTGTCCTTATGTAGTAGCACATGATGTGTTATTTATGTAATCGCTTGCTCGTCCTTGTAGACAAGCAACAAACAGCTGTAGGAATATGGCAGAAGTTTTCACACATTAAATATACATCTTATGTATAATTACAGCCAATCCACTGAGAACAAGGGAGATCATGTCAAAAAGTCTTACCTCTGTGGGAGTCGTGGCAGAGCTTCATGTTGCACGGTGATATGTCTGTCAGTCTAATGCTCTGAGCATGGAACCAAACGTATAAACAAGACACTACTGCATGGATGTGAAAAGCATGCAATCGCAATTTAACTTCTAAAAGAACACTGCTCATTCTCACAGGTGAATAATATCAGATGATAAATTACACTTAGTCACTTAATAGACTATTACAACAGAATATAGAACAGTATGTAATGGGTTTCTAACAGTGCAGTGGTTGCTTTGGCACAGTCAGAGAACGTTGCTGATGCAGGAATGAGTCTTCAGAGACTGCTGACGTTTGGGCCCATGTTAACGGCTAGCATTTACTACACGTATGCCAGGTTAATTAGAGTTCTGTAGACTTTCATTTATGGCTTATTGTAATAGTGGGAATTAGGCTCGTGAAAAGGCGTGCAACTTTACAGTAACTGTACAAAATGAGGAAGTGCAACCTCAATGTTTTAGCTGACAATGAGCTTTCCTTTCACCTCTGTGATTATATAGCTCACTGTAGTAAATATCATTCCATGGCATAAATTATAGCTCTTGTTTATTGTGACTTTTCATCAGGAGTTCAGCTTTAATTCTGCAAAAGTGAATAATTGTTAATATTATCAGTTTTGTCACTGTTCCTCAAACACAGGCACATACACACAGAAAACGTTTAAAATTTTAAATACTTAATGATCCGTCTCCATTTTTCTCTCCCACTCTCTCTCACATACCAACAGCTAAATATTGAGTTGGCGTCATTACTGTTGCCCTAAAAGTGTCAAATAAAATGTTAACATCTTACAAAATCTCAGCTAGGCCATTTAATGAATACAAATATATTATAACACTGAAGCTTCAACATTGGACTAGTGCTCAGCTGCAGAATATTTCTCATGGTGAAAAAAAAATCGCATGAATTAAAATCTAGAAAATAACAGAATATTTGAGAATATTAAAAATTAACATAACTGAGTGATGTTTTCTATATTTACTAAAAGTGTTGCAGAACAGTCCTCGCTGTAGAGCTTTGATTTGAGTTAAAGTTTAGAGCCAAAAATAATCATCATATTTGTTATTGAAATTTGGACTATGTACAGAATTCATCCATAAACAATGTTCTATATTTATTCTAACAACCGCCTTTCAATGTTATTTTTTAGGCCTACACGTGGCTGCAGAAAGAGATGGGCCCTGAAGCCGACCCGGTGGTCATTGTCCGTTTTATTGGTTCCACCCAGCTTTCCACAGATCTACGCACCCTCCTCCAGAGCATCTGTGAACAGATTGCAATAAACTACCGCTGCCTGATTCACTTTTTGCCTAACAAGATCCAGGAAATGAGAGAACTCCTGATCAACCTTCTAGGAGAATCTTCATCCCACAGGCCCTTGGTCATTGTCCTGGATGCCCTGGAGCAACTCTCAGATGCTGATGAAGCTCGCAAGCTATGGTGGCTCCCCATACACCTGCCTCGGACGGTCCGCATCATAGTCTCGACTTTGCCCAATAAGCATGGCATCCTGCAGAAACTTCGACACCTTACGCATGATGAGGGGTATTATGTGGAATTAATTCAGAGAGACCGTAAGGTTTGCAGCCAGACACTAAAACAGCAGTTGCTAGGGGTGAAGAGGAAAGTCACGTCAGGCCAACAGATCTATGTCAACGAGGCACTTGCCAAGTGTACATTACCTATGTTTGTCAACCTCATCTACAGAGAAGTAGTTCACTGGAGATCTCACAAAGATGTGGATGACAGATCCCTGTGCTCCACAGTGCATGAAAGCATAGAACATCTCTTCTACTCAGTGGAGAACAAGTTGGGCCAACGTTTTGTCTTCAGAGCATTAGGGTATATCACCATGGCCAAAGCTGGGCTAACTGAGGTTGAGCTGGAAGATATTCTGTCTCTTGATAACATAGTTCTTGGTGATGTCATTGTGGCAACTTACCTCAAAAACCCCTTGAGGATCTCTTATGACTTGGTTGCAAAGCTCAAAGAGGAACTGGAGGGATATTTGGTGGAACGTCAAGTACGTAACATCACCCTGATGGTCTGGGCCAACAGGCACCTGCATCTCATTGCTCAGAAGCTGTATCTTAGCAATGAGGAGGATGTGCATCAAATGCACAGCCTCCTAGCTGAGTACTTCCTGGGAGCATGGTCAGGAGGCAGGAAGAAGATCTTTACTTATGATAACAACCATTTCACTTCCCTCAACATATCTCATCACAAAAACCCCCACCATCAACAGTCCCATGAAAAAACATCTTCTGACAAGTACTCTTATGACAGGCAGACTCCCGAGCAGCCTTGGGTGTTCCAGTGCAACCTTCTGGAGCCTGACATTTTCTTTGTCAACCACAGAAAGATGACAGAGCTGCTGTACCACCTTACTAGGAGTGGGCGCACTGATGACCTCATGTTTGGTGTGATCATGAACTTCAGCTGGCTGTACACAATGATCAAGATTGGCCAGTTTGAAAAAGCTCTGACAGACATTGACCTAGCTTACAGTTACACCCAAGAAAAAGAACTGAAGTTCCTGGCCAGCACTTTGCGTAGCATCAAGGTTAACGTGCTAAAGAACCCAGCATCACTTTCTGCAGAACTGCAGCAAAGGCTTCTGCCAGTTGTCACCTCCCTCCCCAAGCTCAGACATCTTCTCCTGGAGTGTGACAAAGATGGCCCAAAGTACTGCTCTATTGTACCTCTCCACTCCTCTATGGATGTCACTTACAGTCCAGAGAGACTTCCTTTGTGCTCTAGCTACATGCAAATTGTAGAGATCTTGCCCACTTTAGCTCCAAACATAGTGCTTGTAGCCCTAGAAGATGGGTCTGTCAGCACCTGGGATGTAGAGAGCAGACAACTTCTAAGACAGATTGACACAGCCAAATCTGTTGTGCTGGGCATCAGGCTAACCACTGATGAGAAGTATCTGGTCGTGGCCACAACCAAAAACACGCTGCTCATATATGATAATCACAAGTCCTGCCTTTTATCTGAGGTAGAAATTAAGGGGTCCAAGCATGGTGGTGTTACTGATGGGGTGGCTTTCATTAATGGTTTTACTTTGTCTACCCATCATGCCTTGGCTTGGCTTGAGGCTAGTAAAGACGTCAACGTCATTGACCTACTGTATGGTTGGCCTCTCTACCAGTTCCATTGCTGGTACGAGGTGACTTGTGTCCAGTGCTCTCCAGATGGAATGTATGCTTTTTGTGGCCAGTACCTCAACACTGCATCCATTTTTCATTTGGGAAATGGGGACAAGTTGGCCACCGTGACCTCCAAGTTTTCTGGAGGGTTTGTAAAATCCCTTCTCGTTCTGGACACCCTTCACCAAATGGTGATGGTTGACAATGAAGGTAGTTTGTCAGTATGGAACACCAAAGAGATCACCAATCCAAAGTTGTTGGAGGATTATGATTGTAGAGGGGATGAAAGTGAAGTGGTGGGCATTGAGCTGTCTGAAGACCAGCGTTCCATTCTCATTTGCAAAGCCAGAAGTATTGAGGTCCTGGACACAAAAGTATGGAAAATGGTTGAGAAGTTCAAAGCCAAGCGTACTGAACGCTTTGTGGCTGCTGTCCTCTCAAAGAATGGACAGAGCATTGTGGCCTCCATGGAGAACACCTCCTCCATTTTTGTCTGGAGGAGGGACAGTGGGCAGTGCATGGCTAGCCTGATTGAGATCTCAGGGGCCATCGTCAAACTCATTAAATCAGTCCACCACAACCTGCTGCTATCTGTTGCAAGCAGTGGAGTGCTATCTGTTTGGGACATCGATATCATCACTGCCATGTCCAATATCGACAAAACAGGCAAGAAGATCCAGACCTTGCAGTTGTCTGGCAGAGAGGATTATGTGTTTACCATGGACGGTTCAGAAGCTGTCCACAAGTGGAACTTCAACACTGGCTTTATTGAGACAGTCTTCAAACACGAGGGCCTAGTGGAGAACTGTGTCCTTACCTCCTCAGGGGATCTAATGGTGACTTCAGATGACAAGTCCAGTCAGTACATTTGGCAAACCAGCACCGGAGAAAACATCTTCCGTATCAATGGCCAGAGAATATCACAACTGCTAATCACCCATAATGACCAGTTTGTGGTATCCCTCTGTGAGCAGAATGCCTCCAGGGTCTGGAGACTCGCGACTGGCCACAAGGTGTGCAACATTTTAGTTACCCTCCAGAATGCCCTGATCACCACAGCAAACACCTTTCTTGTGGGAACCTCCAAAAACAAGCTCCTCGCTGTCAGCTTGTGGTCAGGCAGTGTATCCAAGAAGTTTGTCTGTGATGACGGTATTACCATCATCAACTTCAAGCTCATTCCGGACTGCCCTGACTGTGTGGTGTTCATCACATCCACAGAGACTGTCTTCATCTGGAGTGTTGCAGATGAGTCGGTTTGTAGGCGAGTCCAGCTGCCAACCAACTTCCTCAAAAACTTGGAGGACTTCCAGATCTCACCCAATGGAAAACTTGGAATCGTCTCCAAAGGTGATGAGAATATCAATGTCCTGGACCTTCACAGTGGGAAGCTGAGACTTGTCCATGCTGCTGGTGTAATCTGGCGTCAAAAATTATCAAGAGATGGACGCTATCTAGTATACATCTGTTTCCGGAACTGTGATGAAGACGACGATGCTGGTGTTGTGTCCAATCTAATTGTGATGCGCCTTGCTGATGGTAAGAGCATTGGCACATGCTCGCTGTACAAGACGCCCACTTTTTTGTCTCTCTCCCAGCGAGCACTAAATATCATCATTGGCTTCGAGGACGGCAGCATTGGCACTTACACAGTAGTGGACCGTGTGGATGCTGCCCTCAAGATAAAAATAGCCACCTCCAACAGCCGACACATTGTCAACAACGCCTCACAGAAGGTGCGACCCAAGTGTGGCAACCATCCGTATAAGACTGTCGCTGACTGCATTTGGAGAGAGTCAACAGAGGTCTTCTCCAGGGACAGCCCCATCAATGTGTCAGACTCTGGAGAAGGTGAGTCAACCACACCGACGAAAAAGACTGAACTCTCACAGTGATAGGTAGATAATACAAAACGAGCTGAGTTAGGACAGGAGGGTGGAGATAGGTATTAATGTTTAGAATCTCTGGGGTAGCAGTTGATTCTTGTTTACAGCCACGTGATTCAGCTGCAGATGTCAGCCCTCTGGGTAGTTAACAGGCTGACCGTTTTAACGCTGCACTCAAATTATGTACTACACACTTCCAACTTATGTTACAGTTTGTTTGTTTTACGCATTACGACTGTTAGAAGAACACTGTTTTTGAAGAAAACAAAAATGTAAATTCTGTGAGCTATTAGTTTGCCATTATGTGTCCTTTTGCATTTGAAGAACAAAGTTATTATCTGGATGTCCTGCTCAAACACTTTCAAAGCCATTCCAGTGATCTTAACCACTTTCATTGTACACCATCTTTATTTACATTGTGCACATTAAGCCATAATGTTGTTCTTAAAAGGGTATATTTATGTTTGTATTTACATCAGTTGGTACTGTACAAAAAAGGAAGAACTATGAACATATGTACATATCTCTTTTTGGCTGCTGCAATTTGTGCAACTCCTTAAAAAATGTTATGTTGTGCTTAATGCAATCAAAGTGAGTGCCTGGAACTTCTTTATGTGCAGATTACAAGATTTATAAAAATGCAGGGAATTTGTAAACACCTTATACACAGTTACATACATAATACTTGCATTGACGTTAAATTTAGACGATCGGCGTCCTGAAATTCGGTCAACAATACAAAAGATTGATAGCATTGCTCTCTGTAATGACAGAGAAATTTCTTGGAACAATGTAAGTAAATTTGATGTGAAATTCCCTGCGGTTCCATCAGTTTGTGCGCTGTTCGTTATAAGGGAACCACCACTATTGAGCATACAGTGTAGCATAGCACCATACACAGTCGCGCCTTAACCAGTGTATTTGCTTTAGGTTTAGTGGAGTTTGTTCAAATGTTCCAGTAGAAGAGAGATTAGCCCAGTGTTTCACTGAAACAACTTGGCCATGTGAATATATTTAGAGGTTTATACTACGTGGAAGCACTTTCAGTGGTTTGGTAGATAGTGTTAGATTTATTTATATGAAACACTGTATAACTTCTTTAAAGTGATCTAGAGTTGTAGTAAAACAGGTACTGGACTTGCCTACGAAAACACAAGACCATCCAGGTACTTGCAGTCTACAGCTGGCACACTTGAAATGCTACAGTCGCTTTATGACTGGTATCAATACAAAATTAAAACAATCATCTTAAAAACTCACAGCAGAGTCAAGCAGTTTGGAAAGTGTGGTATCAAATAAAGTGTAATAAAGGTCTGAGCATGTGAAGTGATGTTCAGAGACAAGTTCACAATCTCTGGTTGGATATCAGCTGTTGTAAATCTGTTTTTTAAAAAACTGCATGGAAAATTCAAGATTGTGAATTTTAAAAGCAGAAAACAAGTTGGCTCTTCACCATCAATAGCGACAAAAAAGTCAACATTTTGTCAAGACAAATTCACATGATTCTTTGCACAACCTCATATGTTTTGCACAAATTTTATTTAGACATTAAAAAGATTGATACACAACCACAGGGTTATGACATCATTTCACAAACTCTAAACTTCTCTGGCCCCTATATAAGGCCCTGTGTAAGTGTCTGACCCTGATAACACCAAGACAGGCTGACACAAAAGTTCTTAAAGGATCATTTCAAGTTATCTTATTACTATTTCCTAAAAGCATGGGTCGTGCTAGCTTTCCACTTGCCACCTGTTTCTGTGTTTACTTTCAGTCAGACTTGAAAAGATTCATATAAAAAAAATCCTGTGCATTTGGTGAGTGCAACATTAGCACGGCCCGTAGAGCCACAACGGTCACCTTTATGGGCTCTACACTGGGCTGAAATAAGCTGGAATGATCCTTTGAGGTCTGGTTCCCTGAGCTTGTACCTTGCAGGTGTCGTTATAACTTTTTTAAATCATGTCAGAACTCAAAACTGTGTGTTCTGCAGTTTTGTGCTCCAACTCCAATCACCTGCCAGGCATGATTGAAACAAGTACCACACACTTACACTTTGATATATACGTTTTAAGGGCTATTCTGTCTTACTGTAAGTTTACTAGTTTTGAACTGTTGAGATAATGGCCCTTGGGATTATTTCAAACTGAGCAGC
>NW_018127992.1:1249045-1274016 GCF_001952655.1 Monopterus albus
CCTACAACTCAAGAGTTTCTAAATTAAAAATATATTCTATAATGTAATTACCAAAGTCCCTATTATATTTTGTGTTTTGTTTCGTTGACCGTCTCATTTGATTATAACGCTTGTACTGTATTTATACTGGTACCAAATTGTTTCAGTGTTCTACTGTGATTATGTTTATGATAGAGAAACCGTGCTATCTTTGCTAAAATGTTTAAAAAGAGTACAAAATATATTGGAATGCCAGTTTCAGAGTATATTTGAATGTGTCCATATGGAAGCCAATAAATGGTATTATTGTATGTTAAGTAACTTGAATGACTTTTAATAACTTTCATGTTTGCAACTCATAGTTGGCATACTGTTAATGAATGTTTCTATAGTATTCTTTGTATCGTCAGGACTGACTTACCCGTTTAGAGATTTATATTTTCATAAATGTTGTACTTACATTTTATTACAGAGTTGTTTAACTGAAATTTAAGCAGAAAAGAAACTTATGTCTGAAGCAATATGAAACTAGTGTGTATGCATTGTTTGTATGAAACCTTTTAATGTAATAAAATGGTTCACTTTTTGCCTCCACTCCACTGCCTCGAGCTTTTCACAGTAATCAGAGCCTGCTACGAGATATTTCAACCATGTTTGTGCTTAGAGACAGCGGAAGTGTTTTTGTTGATTCATGTGAATAACTGGCTGAAATTAACAGTCCTGAAGCGCTGGTAGCAATAAGTTAACTTGCAGAGCATCCTGTAAAACAGGTAATTCATGGGGCTTTTTGGTTTTTTAATTTGTTTCCCAGCATCAGAAAACACTGACATTGCTGACAGCCTCTCACACACACACACACACACAGAACAAAGCTGTAAAGCAAGTTGATAGGCCAATAATTGCTGTTCTGCGCTTGATGCCGAATGCCAGACAAGCGTGGTGAATACTTCTCCAACACTGGCTGACATTGTCGTTATAATTAGATGATGCATATGCGGTGCACCTGTACAGTGCCCTGCGCCAAACATACACACACACACTCACTGAGACACACAAACCCGCAGGTAAACATCATCCAAGATCAAGCTGTGGCTACCATTTTAATTTCCCAGTGGTGTCACTCTAAGCTAATCTTTGTGTGTGTGTGTGTGTGTGTGTGTGTGTGTGTGTGTCCCGTCTCCACGGCAACATCAGGTCCGCAGCGGTGACAGACTTGGCCACGCCTCTCAATGTAATGATGGTGAGCTCATGTCTTTTGGCTGCTGGGGCTGCTTCCAGCCCTTATGACAACAAGAGCTCGACTATCGCTAGCGCATTCCACCTGCAGCACCACGCAGGTGGAATGTGCATTTCCCCAGTTGCCTCAATGCCAGACCCCAGTTAGGAAAGATAACCACCACCCTGACCTGCGCTGCTGTGCTTGAGGGGGTTTGAGCAGGAGGTCCCTACAGGTCATACAATGTGTTTCTGTTTGTGTGTCCTACAGTAGGTAGAGTATGACATTGCTCTTATTTACAGGGTCCTAAAATAGCCACTTCACCATCAGCAGCATTTAACCAAGGCCCTCCTTTTGTCATCCTTGTATTTTTTTTTTATCTGTACCCTGTATTTTCAGTGATGGGGAAGCCTGTGACATATATTTCCCTCCCCCACTCTCTGGCAGACCAGATGAACCAGCCACAACTAAACACTAACTTGACTGGAAGCTAAAATTTAAAATACTCCAAATTCTCTGAGCAGTCTGTGTTTGACACACGCGGGGAAGTCACGTCAGTGTGAGGCCACTCAAAGACAAACTTACATTTTACAGTTGTCCTTTATCTGCGAGGTGAGTTACAATAAATCCAATCATTGAAATATAACAACTCAAGATCCCCACTCCTTCAATCCTTGTTATCTTCTTTCCTCGCATTTCCCCAGTTGCCTCAATGCCAAACCCCAGTTAGGAAAGATAACCACCACCCTGACCTAATTCCTCTGAACCATACTGGGAGGAGAAACATCAAGATGCGAAGGCCTTCTTCTTCATGTCGGCTGCTCTATTTCAATTTCGGGTGAATAGCTGGAATTGGGAGGCGTTAGAAGAGCTGTTTGCCTGTGATAGGTTAAGGAGATTAAAAGCTGTCCACTCTGCGCTGCTGTGCTTGAGGGGGTTTGATCTGAACGCACAGGAGAAAGGAGGAAATGAAACATGGTGACAACTACAGATGCTGGACAAGTCACTCAGAAGTTAAAAGCTCCTGTATAAAATGTTTCTTCAGTATTTTATCTTATGTTTTTCCTCACAATTAATAATCGCAGTGAATCAAATCCTGTGCAGTGGAAAGTACATTCCTTCTGCCTTGGATCCTGGACAATGACACATTAAGACAAACACCTGTTCAGCTGTGACTCAGTACATAACAAAGTCCATTTAGTTTTCTGCTGACTCACACACAACGAGGACATTCAGCAGTGTTTGACAAAGGAGCAAAGTTACGAGTTTTGGTATAAAAACCCTGAATAATGTTCTAAAAGTGACAAACACTCAAGATAAAGATTCAAATTATTTACTGTTGTTTTAGTAATATGTCAAAATGAACATTTCACTAAATTGATTAATATTTTTTTATAATATTTGGTGAATTTTTTTGGTTTCATGGTTTTTTGGTTCTGGAGCTTTCAGTCATCACGTGATCATCAGCAGGTAGAGATCAGTGACTCAATGGCAAGAAGTTCATAAAGATCTGAGGTTGATTTTAACATCTTTCATCAGAACTGTGCAAATTCTTCTGAGCTTGTGACCGGAAAGTCGCCGGTTCAGTCCCCAGACCGGCAGGATTGAATCTGGGTGGAACAAGTGACAAAGCAGAGCTTGCCCCACCCTCATTAACACCACTGTGGTGCCATTGAGAAAGACCCTCAACCCCAACCACTCCACTGAAGCTGCTCATTGGCCGTGGGTCAGTCTGTTGCTGTGCTGTGCGGCTTCCAGGTGCAACTGTGCAAATGAGAAAGAGAGAGGTGGCCTTTCACTGGACCTACTCTGAATAAATACAGGTTTTTAAAAAGTGATAGAATTGAAAGCCTGAGAAGAGCTACTGATGGAGAACAAGAGGGTTAACTGCACCCGGTCAATTCAGATAGTGCCAGTCAGGCTTTCTATCACACAAAAGGATGCTACAGTCAGCCTCTCTGTGAGGGGGTCAACCTTCCCTCATTCACTGCGCTGTCGAATGCATGAACTGAATCATAGCGTACTTGCTGTGAGGATGATTAAAAGCAAGTGGAAAAAATACAAAAACAGCGAGAAGGACGAGATGAGAATAGAAGCAAATAGAAACTACAGTATCGTTTTAGATGGCCAGGTTTTTTTATATAAGCCTATGCAAGGTTTTTTATCATATCCTGGTTATTTCTACATGACTGACAGTGAAGTTATTCATCATCTTTTGCAGTAAAAGAAGAATATCTCTTCCTTTTTGTGAATTAATTGAGTCCAAACGAAGACATAAATCTCCTTTACCCTTAGATTCACTGCCATGTTCCATTTCTAATACTGAGGGTTTCTGTTTTTGACCTCAACAAGGATAAACTTACATGTCGGTGCATCTGTAAACACTCAAACCGGTTTCTCAGTTGTATGCCGCCATCAAGGAAGTCATTTACATATAGTGATACAAAACAGTAGGCACTGGAAAAACAAAATACATCATTTGTTTCATATCTGCTACAGAGCAAGATAACCTTTCTTGCTTACAATACACGACATATTAAAATATTTACTCCACTCCACACATCTAAATGTATGCTATGTTTTATTTAATTTTATTTTTTCCTTCTCTGGGTTGAAGTCCGTTTACGTTGAGTGGAGCGCAAGTGTTACAGATGACTTTGCTGTAATTGCATACAAGTCATTCAGTGTGATCAACCATAATAACTGAGGAGGCAGGTCAGGTTAAGCTTTGTCAAGCTAAACAAGTTGCCAAGTCAAGACAGGAAGTCAGGTTTATTAATGTCTCACATAAAGATAAATGCTGGTGCAGTGTTAAATCTAAAGGCGGCTTGTTTTGTGAGAGTTCAAGCTTTTCCAGAGGCCTTAGACAGTAAGTGTTCAGCTTTTCACAGAAAAGAGACAGAAGTCAGAAGAAAAAGCTTTAGTATCATTAATGTTGGGACCCTTTGCGGGATTAAAAGACACAAAATAACCACAAAGGCTTGAAAAATGATAAGGAAAGATACAACATTGCATTAAAGTGATGAAAAATGATGGCAAAAAGAGAAGTTCGCCACAAAGAGATGCAAAATACAATACAAAATGGCTACAAATGACATGACTGCGTCCATCTGGGGGGCCTACTATATGTAGAAGGGATTGGGGCCTTTAACCTGTCTGTGCCCAGGGGCCCATTTTCTCATCCACCTATGGATCCTAATCCCAAGGTTGAGAACCACTGTGCTCATATAAGTTACATGATTAAGTTTTCTGTAGACCTTATAAGGTTTATAACATGTTTTCTGTAAATATAAAGGAACAAATATAGTTAGGTTTACAGCCCAACGCACAGTGTAATGTGTATATGCCTATACTGTGTGTATATTGGGATTTTAATGGAAGTATCTGTTTTGCATTTTTTGATTATTAAACCTGGATTTTTCTTCTTTGTAAGTTAATTATGTAGAACCTTTCAAAACCAAAAAGTATCACTTAAAAAGTCTTTCAAAATAAATGCCTTTGTCAGAACAGCCTGCATGTACATCTTAATGCTGTACATCTTAAAGATATGGTCTGACGTTTGGGTTGCTAAGTTTTCCTGTGGAAGCAGTGGCAGGAAGCAGCTGTGTGTCACTGTGTGCAACCTGACGGTGTTATAGTGGTTTCTGTGACTAACAAGCCGTCGGCACACTGCTGTTCAAACAGGAGACATGGGGCTGTGGAGTCACCGAGGGGGGGAACCACAACACCTCAAACCCAGGGAAGGAGGCCGTTTCTAGCTGGAGATGTTGACCTGCTTTTTCTCCTGTATTTGTCATTTCTCCCCCGAAAAGGAACGGAAGAGAAACAAGTTAAATGACAACTGAAGTTGTCCGTTCTTCTCTGATACCTAGGGCAAAGCGCCACACCTTCGCTTAGCGCAACAGGTAGGTGCCACCAACATTTTGTAGCTTTGCGCTGTTTCTGGCTCGCTTGCTTTAAAATACTGCTCCAAATGACCTCCAACGAGTATGAAACGTGTTGTGATAACGTTATCAATCATTTGCTGAAACAGTTTCGACGGTTCACAGCAGCAGGTGGATGTTGAGTTATCAGGAGCAAAACACTCAATAACGTCAGGATATTATGAGTTTCATTTATGTATGTCACAATTTGGTGCTGTAAATGAAAATAATGTGTCATTTGTGAGTAGCTCCACCACCTGCTGCACCTGTTGCTTGGGCTGTTAACGCGCACTAAATAAATAAATGTGAATATAACGTTACTGCAATCTAGGCAGGGAAGACCATTATTTAGACATCATTTTGAAATATACTGAACCCAGCACGCCCCTCAAAGTGAAGACTGAAAAACAAAAAACAAGGGTACAAGATGTTTCAGTTACTTTTTATTTCATAGAGTTGAAAGCCTTCTCTATAAAATTAAGGTTGGGAATTTATTTTATTTTTGCTTAATGGAAATAATTGTTTTAATAGGATTATTTTGTCTAAACAAATGTGAAAAATGCTCGTGATAACTTCCTAGAGGCCGTGGTGGCGTCCCCAGGTGTGGTGGTCAACAGGTATTCATTTTACAGGGACGGAAAACAAGAAAGAGCAGGATAACAGGCACATTTGAGATGAGGTTTGGTACTGCTGTTGTGACCCAAATGATCAACCACTTGTCAGAACAGTTTATTTAAAGCCATTTAATTTGATACCCCACACACTGTAGTTACATTACAGGCATGTCAGAGCTGCAGTAATTTGTACTACACTGTACATTTTGTATATAATCAGTTACTGTACATTCTTTCTATTATAGCTCATTGTTTATTCTGTACTTTACAAAAATGGAGTGCTGTATTTGAGTACAGTTATCTGCACCGAATATTTTCATTTTTGTTACTTCATACTCCATATTTTTACTGTGGTATTGCTGCTTCTGGTAGAATTTCTTTCACCACTTGTAAAAATGTGTACTTGCATGTTGTCGTTTGTGCTGTTCGCTTAAATGCTCAACTGTTTGATTGTACATACTGTGAGCAAAGAGTTGAATTTAAAGTACAATGGCATTTTAGCTCAACAAGTATTCAACTTCACTACCTTCACCCATGTTGCTAAAACCTTCAGCTGCCCAGAGATAATACTGAAGACATGTCCTGTGCACCTGTACATGACAAGCATGTGTGAAACTGAGAACCTCATTATCTCTGTGTGTTGTGCATGGCATCGTAAATGACATACCGTACTGCGTGGGAGCACAGTTGAAAACACCCTGAGCACATTACTCACGGGCAGATAAAGTTAATGAGTGAACGGAGAGATGTTACCGGGGATGTTTGTTCTTCATGGTGGAGAGGCAGAGGAGGAGGAGGAGGACTGGGCTTGGCTCAGTTAACCAGAGCTCAGCTACATGGCCTTGGGCTTTGTTTGCACATGTAACATGCATCCTGGGTCACCTAAACTGACATACAAACTTTGTCTGACCGCCGAGCTGTCGTGTCTGTTAGTCTGTTGCTGATGGTTTCCTGATGTGTTCTTTTAGCTCCATTCAGGTGGGATTACAACCTTATGACAGGTGATTTACACAGGTCAGCTAAACCCTTTTTTGCTTTTAGTGGCAGACTCCACCCATGTGGCAGCTTATTAGACAAAACAAGCCATTTAAAGTGGATGCAAATACTGTTTGTTCAAGGTCTAGTTTGCTGCTGCTGGAGGACTACACCTGAAACAGGATGTTAATATGAGAACAAAGCTCTGTGCTGTTGTGTACATTATGGCCTGGAAAGATATTGTGCTGATAGTTACTTTCTTTTTTCAAATAAATAGTGTAATAACAGGAAAACATTTCCATTAAAACCCATTTAATTTTAAATGAATCGGGGTGTACCACTGAACATGACTTGTACATTTAACAGGACATTTGCAGGATTTTCAATTAGAAAAAAAAAATTATAAAGTGAAGCGATTAGTTTATCCACAAAAAGAATTAGATGGTTTAATCACTGAACTAATTTACCAAGCAAAAATGAAAATATTCTCACTTCCAGCTTTTCAAGTACAAGAATTTGTTGCTTTTCTCCGTTTTATACAAATTTAAATGGAATATCTTTGGGTTTTTTGATTGGTTGACAAAACATTTGAAGGCTTTGGGAAAATGTGGCAGGTGTTCTTCATTGTTTTCTGACATTTTATAGATTTAACAATTAATCAGTTCACAGAAAAATAAATAGAGATCCCACTAGTGAGAGCAATGGACTGAGAAATGACTGCACACTGATCCTCCTCTGTGTGGGAGCTAACACTAGCTAGCAGCTGTCAGCATACAACACAAAAACTGCAGATGAACCAATTTCTGTCCAGTCTGTGTTCAAACCGAACACTAATGCAGACATTCGGACATAGTTGAAGTATCCGCCACTGTATGTAGCTGTATAGGATAGTATTATTTTTTTTATTAACTTATAGATGTAGGTAGTGTATATACTGTATCTATGACTGATAATCAGTTTGAAGCCCCAAACATGCGCATTTACCTAGAATTCAATGCAGCATGATGTCAACTTCACATTCTCCATTCAGTTTACAGAATAATATGCACTCTTTATCTAATGCATGTGTATTCTACCTTTGATAAGTATCAAACCTAGTAAACTATGTAAAGATAAATGTTTACATAATAGTTGTTTGCCTGTTAAAGATGTAGCTTGTAGTTAGTAGCTCTCTGCTAATTTACCTCTCCACCACATGCTTGAAAGTGCACTCTTCCTTGGCTTATTTACTTGCTGAAGTCCAATTCAGAGCTGCTGGGTCAGGAGGATCCCTGGGATTTAAACAGCAGCAGGTCTGTTTGCAGTGTGGGGGAGCGAGGAGGGATATTGATAAGTGTGGGCTGCTGGGTAATAGAGAGGAGACAGCACTTGTTTTCATCAGACTGCTGCCCAAGGCCATCTGAGAGAGGATGTGTGGACTCAGCACAGAATATTACGCACACAGAACACTGTAACATCATGTTTACATTTGAAATCAGACGATGTATTTTGATATTTCACTTTCACTGATATTTTACATGTCTTATTCAGTGGCATGTCACATGATCGGTCCACATATTCAGTTTATTAACAACTGTAGATTGTTTTTAACCTACTCTAATTTCTTTTAAGCCTAGGGTCTAATGCAGTGGTCAATTCCACCTTAAGGGCAGCGGCCCCCGAGGACCAGGATTGTCCACCGCTGTGGGACTCAAAACACTATAAGTCCCTCCCATCACATCTTGTTTCCTAACAAACTGTGACAAACTGTACAGAATGCAGCCTCCAGTCCGGAGCTAGCATCAGCTGCCTAGCGAGTAGTCAGTCCAGTACAGCGCTCTGGTTTCTGCTAATGTGACACAAAGCACTCGTGGAGATAGTCTTTCCTCGGTCATAGTTGTTTTTGTTATGCCCTTGGATGGCTGAAATCTATCCACAACCATTTCTGTCTAACTGTGGGTTTTAGTTGCTGGTCTAAACGCTGCAGATATCAACAGTATAAAACCAAATACAGGCTTTAGAGATCAAAACAAAAAGCATGAAAAGAGCGTCGTTAGTAGATCATTAAATCCCCTTTCTCCCATCTGCCAACTACGGGTGCAAAGCTACATGTATTTATAGTCTAACTGTAGTTAACAGTAGGCTTGTTTTGTGCACAGGGTTTTCTGTGCCTAAGCCGTCTTCATTTTTTCAAATCCATGTTTCCACATGAACATAAGTGGTGGACAAGAGAGCTATTACAGTTTTTCTGAATTGCTAAAACATACTTCTTGAAACTATCACTCATTTCTCAGAACCTTAAACACAAATCCAAATATTCAAACTAAATTCACAAAACCTCTGACTCGTCTGGCAAAATCAAGCAGTTGCTTCAAAACCATTTTACCAGCTCTCAAAATGAAACAATGCTTTCCGATCATACACACATAAGTCAATCATATACACACTGCAGCTCATTCATTAGACACTACATCAAAAAAAGGAGAACACAGCATCCAGGACATGTAGTTACAACAAAACAGTTTATTGTATATAGTAAAAAACACAAAACAAAAGAAAATCACACCTAAGTATGGTGAATCTACCAAAAACCATGTTACTATCAAAAGAGAAGCATAAAACCACATCAGAAAGATTATTCTGCCTCAGGATCATGTCTTTGAGCCGGGCCCGGCCAGAGGGCTTCATCCACGTCGCAGGCAATGTTGTCCCTTGCCAGGCAACGGGCAAAAAACCCTCTGGTGCGACGGATCCAGCCTTGACAAGGCTGCAAGTCTGTCTCACCACAGGCCAGTTCCATTGCCTGTAGCAGATTTTCCCTGGTATATGGGTTGCAGTCATAAACCTTCCACCGCCATGCTGAGAAAAACTCTTCTATTGGGTTGAGGAAAGGGCTGTATGGCGGAAGGAACACATTTAAAAATAGCTGGTTGTTGTTGAACCACTCGTGTATGTGGACACCACAGTGAAAGCTGACATTGTCCCAAACCACGACATAGACAGGCTGCACTTCCTGCTACATTTCTTAGACCATCCAGAAATGTGAGAAGATGTTTTGTATTGTATGGCCCCAGGGTTGCATGTGCATGGAGAACCCCATGATTGCTTATAGCTGCACAAAGGGTGACATTACCACCACGTTGACCAGGGACTTCCATGATTGCACGTTGGCTAATTATATTTCTCCCTCTCCGTCTTCTCTTCGCAAGATTGAATCCTGCCTCATCTACAAAAATCCATTCGTGGGGCCTTTCCATTGAATCCAGTTCGAACACTCTTTGTAAATAAAAATAGTCATTTACTGTAATACATAAGTGAAACTGAAAGGCTTCTACAGTAGTGTCTTTGTATGCACTCCTGCTTTACATACACAACATAGTGCACGTTACAATAACTGTAGGCTAGAAGCTCAGAAGCGCACTGTAAGCATCAGCACTGACAATGTCTGAGCGTTTACTTACTTGCACATACTGATGTCGTAGATCTTTGACCCTTTCAGAGTTACGTTCAAAGGGTACTCTGTATACCTGCTTCATGCGTATGTGGTTACGTTGGAGGACACGGTCAATGGTAGAACGGCTTACACTGTTGATTCCTTCAAAATGTGGTAGTCTTGCAATTCTACAAAATTATACAAAAAAACCAAACATACATGTAGTAAAAGTATGATGGAAATTACTACTATACATAAAATGTTGTCTGCTTGGACAGCTTTTCTTTACTGTATTTTTTGTTTGTTCACATAACAGTATAGTGACAAAGAGAATTAGTCATTGAAATGATGAAAATACAGTTTACTTTAAAAGATTACAGTATTACCTGTTCTCTTCTCTGAATGTCCTGATTATGGTGGCCACCAAGAATCTGCTCAAGTCCTGCCTCCCTCTTTGTCATTCCATGCACGAGAACATGGTCTATCACAGTTGCTCAAATGTCCTCATCCTCGTCTTCTTTGTCCACCACCTCTTATACGCACTCTTCCTCTCATATTGTTTTCCATAGTTGGATGTAACTGTGCCATCTGTGCACTTTGAACTGGCTTATATTTTGTACCTGTTCATCACATAATTAGAAACGAGTGTGAACAATTTTGAATCGTGTGTAAACGATGACAGCTGTACTTTAGTTGCGTTTAAGTTCTGCTCTTCTGTGTTTAGTGCTTTGCAACACAAGTTCATCACAGTGTGAATTGTGTTTTAATGAGTGAGAATGTGTTTAGAGTTTAGCAAAAAGAGTGCATGAGTTTTGCAAACAGTCTAAGTGCCTGAACTTGTTTTGCAGAAAGAGTGATTTATTTGACAAATTGGTTTCGGCTATTTAGAATTTGGTTCAGAGAATGGGGTTTATTGTTTTAGCAATTCAGAAAAACTGTAACAGCATGCTTTGGATTACCAAGCCTCTAGCTAACGCACATCATGGCAAATGTAAACAAGAAGCCAGAGCTGGAAGACCCTCCCTTATCACGAGGTCTCCTGTTTGGGAACACATCCCAGTGAAATACAACAACAAATAAAGAATAGTGGATAAAACATCTTACTCATTTATTGTGCTCTGGTCTATATGTTCATCGAGCGGTGATCAGCTGTGTTTTTGACAACACATCAAACCTGCCAACTCGTTTGAAACCACGCGACTGTGAACCTCACTGCTGGAAGGAAAAAACAAGCATAGTACAAACACTTCTTCCTTCATCATTTAAACAACTGTTCTCTAGTTAGTGGGGCACTTATTAATAGTTCTCAGCCGTATTCTGTTCTTTTATAGGTTTCATTTATAACTTAAAAGGATTCTAAATTATTGTTTACAGAAGTTTGCATCATATGGCAAGCAATTTTATGATTTTTCCACTTACTGTATCAAAAATGAACCAAACTGCAGCTACATACATAATTTTTGTGTACCATTGCGTCCCTATACAATCGATGGTAACTGGATGTGCTTTTGCAGAGTTGTTGCCTGAGGAGTGGCAAGCCTGTCTGGAGAGTCTCTAATGAACTTCTCACAAAGAAACTGAGTCCTTCACGTACAAGACCTTGCTGTTGCTGCACAGCTCGGTCACCTGATGGATCTCCGAAAAGCTCTGCTTATGTAAGAAGCGCATTAAACTCATAGTTTTTATTTTGATACCTCCTCTTGGTTGATTAGTGTGTCAACATACAGTATGCTGTGTGTTTTCTTGTATAGTAAACTTTCCAAGAGTAGTCACTTTTTCAGTTGTTGCAGGGAATAAAAACACAGTAACTCCTTTTTCTCTTTTACAAACATTCTTTAACAGGCAAAATCAATTTCAACTAGACACTTTTAGAGGAAGTCTTATCTTTGCAGATGAAACTTTCCACCTGTGGCAATCATCAAGTTGCCCTGACTGCCAGTTCCATTGGTATCCCCTGAATTTCAATCTAGTTCACATTTAGGGGACTCTACAGCAGTCTCATTTTTACTGCAGCTGTTTCTCCAAGATGTAATGTTTCAATTTCCTCCAATGAAAACTAAGAAATATCTCCCTTTTTTAGTTAATCGTTCTGTGATCTTCCCAATCATAAAAAACTGGAGCAATATATAGTATACTGAATGGCACAAGGAGCAGATAAAGCACTAATATTGCCAGGCAACAGTGGCCAATATCTGAATGAATGATAGTCATTTCATTCACGGGCTGAATCGTTGAGCTCATTATGACTTTGGAAAGTCTCCAGAGGAACATTGCGATTTGCCATACGGATGTTCAGATGTGAATCTCAGTCATATGCTGTTAGTTACTATAAAGGCTGGGGGAGACTGTGGATCAGTGGGTAGAGCGGTCGTCTTCCAACCAAAGGGTCGGAGGTTTAAATCTCGGTGCCTGCAGTCCACGTGTCGAAAGTGTCCTTGGGCAAGACACTGAACCCCCAAGTTGCCCCCGATGGTTAGAGCCATTGGTGTGAGTTGGCGCCGCAGATGGCTGCCTCGGTTCTGTAGCAGAAACAAATTCCTTGTGTGTAACAACTTGGCCAAATAAAGGTGATTATCCTGAGAAAGAGACAGTCTCATTGCTGACACGGCTCTCAGTTTGGTCACGAGTCCTCTGATCTGCTTCTGTTACATTCTACTGCTTTCAACCTTGGTTTTCAAAGTAAGTCATTGCCTTGTAGCCTAAGCCGACACACTGTACTGACTCCACTAAATTCCCTGCCATTGCCCAGGGGCATGCGTTGATTGAGGGTGAACTTTACTCATGTACATATACCTCAAAATTGAACTCAGGTACAGTACATGGGTTAATTTCCACTTCTGAGAAAACTGCAGTATTTTTAAAATGTGCTTGAGTAAAAATACAGCAGCAAATTGTACTGCAAGTATCAAAGTGACAAAAGTACCTATGAAAAGACTTCTTCTATTTTATTAGATGATTACATTACATTATTGAAATACCAATACAGTCATATTTTAAATTTGTAACTGTCTGAGGCAGAGCTATTTATATATTTTTGGGGGCATTTTAGGGCATCATTAAATAGCAACAGTTGTTGACGGGAAACGAGGAGGGGGAGAGTGACATCTAATGACATCTAAGCTACAAACCAGGGACATTGTGGCTCAGTCACTGAATAGCACTGTATATACATATATTTTATGACATCATTGTGTGTTTTGGATACAATTTTTATCTGAAAATGTAACGAGCAATTGCAAATATCAAATAAATATAAAAAAAACTATTTTCCTTTGTAATATAGTGGAGAAGAAGCAACAAGCATAAGATTGACATAAGCTACTAAAGTAACTTGTACATCGCTTTAGTTAAAGTACCTCAGAATTGTATTTAAGTACAGTACTTCAGTAAAAATGTACCAGGCTTTCAGGTCCAGCACAGTCCAGGCCTCGGTTACTAAAGTTTAATCTTAAAACGCAAAGCAGTGATGGGAAGTCATGGGTGTTCACTGCACAAGCAGCAGCTTCCTGGTTTTCCACCTCTCAGTGTGTATCTGTAGCTATTGACTCTGCAAACACTGTGTGGCAAAAATGACAGCTGCAGCTGGACACATTGGAGCCAGAACATACATCAGCCTGCCTTGTAGGTCTTGTTTGCCGTTGCAGAGTTTTGGGGCGTTGTATTTGACCTTTAATGCTAATGTTGCTTAGTTATGAGTACAGGGTTGTAACTAGTCATTGGCTCCTTTCTGCTTGGAGGAGCGCTGACAGCTGCCCAGGCTGAGACGGCACTGTGACACATGTGCCTGGCAGGACTAGTCCCCCTCTGACTGGGAGTTGTCTCGGCTGACCAGCAGCAGAATAGTTAGCCCAAGGCAGGTAACACTGCAGTCACATGGTCAGTGCTCAGTCAACCCAGAGCCAGTTTTTCCCTCGCAAATTTGCAACTCAACTCCATTCCGATGCAAATAAGCTTTTTCCAGCCTAATCCTCCAACCATTAGTCAACCTGTCTGACGTGTCCTGACCAGATGTCAGAGATCAGCCTAAACACACCACAAAATGCACCTCGTGGAACAGTAACAGAGTGGAACGAAATAATACTCTCACTTTGAGTTTCATTTTAACCATTTATCTCTACCATTCACATTTGTTTACCATATACTGTATGTCACATAGAATACTGAATACTTAATGTTTGCTTTGTAGGAAGGTAAACCTGTCACATGAGTATGTAAATATGGCCTGTTAAGATAACACTCAATGTAAAATCAGCTTAATAAATAGTCGATAGATATCACAGGCCTCTGAGTGGGAAAAGGATGGTTAGCTTCATTCCTTACCGTGTTAAAAGGGGTTTAGTTGTGCTTCATTTCCACATCTTGTAGTATTGAACACAAACTTGCATCCAACATATTAAATTCCCATGATTTGACACAAGAGGGAAAGACTTTTTTTTTTACAGTGTTTAGACCACTGTAAAAAACTGTACTGTATTTGTCAGATATTGATGAGTACTGATCTGAAAATACCAAAAACCTTGTATGAGGTAGTAATAGATAAAATGCATAATGCTCATTCTTAGAGTATAGAAGAAATTTTATCTTTGCAGATTAAATTTTTCTTTTTGACCTTTTAATGTACGCTACAATTCACAGGATCCAGCTCCTCAATTTATTGATTTTATTAGTCTTAAATTTAATATCTTTGGTTTTTTTAATGTTGGTTGTACAAAACAAGCAGTTTGATGACATCACTATGGATTCTGGGAATAAGGTTTACCTCTATTAAAGATTCGATATATGAGCCTAAACCTGCATTAACTGATTGAGGAACAAGCTATAAACACAACAGTGACATATTATCACTGAAAGTAAAGTAAGTGGGCATTTATAGCTTTTTGGCTGAAAACTGCTTGCTGTCTGTTTGGTCTGGAAATAAACTATGAGCGTGAAAACAAAACTGTACATTTACAAACCTTAAAACCAAAACTGTTGAAAGACTGAAATACTTCACAGAGTTGGCAGAGCCACATGAAAATCAACTGTATGAGGGCCACTTTAACATTTACACTCTAGCACCTGGACTGGTTTTATCTGTGTATGCTGTGGAAATGTTCAGTAATGAAATTAGATTTAAACTTTTGCCTCAAATATGGAGTAAGCCATTGAACGTGAAGTAAGTTATTACTTAATTATGCCACTGTTGCAACATTTAATAATCCATGTACTGTCACGGTGTTTTTATCTGTAGTGAGAAAACAGTGCCAGGAAGGAACTAAACTTAATTATACTTATAATTAATTCATAACAATCCAGTCCAAGACTGATATGTCTAAGGATTTAGGACCATTTGTGGCAACAAATAGATACGCGATCGTATTTGGCAGAGGAGGCTCTGTCCTGCAGGACTCTGAGGCAAGCACATTAAAACACACCCAAGGGTGCAGAGAGCAGAGAGCAGCAGACACATATCACTGGGACGAAGAATATACATAATGCACAAGGCAAGAAATGTTTCAGCACAACATGAAAACAGAAGGAGGAAGGAGCTGCTGCTGGTGCTGGAAGGAGAAATCAGCATATTCAGCAACAGCATAAGTGATCAGAGGATTGAGGGTTGGAGCTTGTCAAATTATTATTCACATACTTAAAAGTGACTAGTAATTGTAAAATTGGGCTGATAGTGACTTGGGCGACCTGCCCCAACTAATACAACGCTCCATTAATGTGATAGCTCCTCATGTCCGCTGGGAAATTACCTCCTTTCTTGTTCTCCTTCTGGAAGATAAGGGGCACATCAGCTGGGTGGGTGCTTGCTAGTGCGGCAGTGTGTGAAACAGGGTCCTCTGTTGAGCCGCTGGCCTCTTTGCTGCTCTGAATTGCACTCGGCGTGGCATATATACACACCTAGCTTTTCCATAAGTAGCTGCGAAAGTGTTGGTGGTCCCAGGGAAAGTGCAGTTGCAGAAATTGTTTCAACCAGGTTACAGCAAAGTCCGCCTCACGTCACAAGAGCAGAGGGCACTCAGAGACAAGAGGATGACACTCTGAGAAGAGCTGTAGGGGGGATAATTAGATGTCTTGGGATAACTAAGTCACGCTTTGTTGCTGTTGCACAAATACAGCCTTTCAGGAAAACAGTGCGACCCAGCCATGACAGCCCTGTTCACAGGATCAGATTGATAGCCAGGGTAAAAGGCATCTTGTAAATTATATAACTCATCAGGCCTTCTCAGATCTGCCTGCTGTTTTATTTAGCACCAACATGAGCAGTGCATCACAAGCATTGGGCCTACATGTGCCCTGGAGCTCCTGGTTTGTTCCTTCAGGGACTTTGCACAAAGATGAGTGAAATCCCTGAGTATTACTAAAGCACTTGCATCACTGTTGCCTTTACTGACAATTTACTGGACTGCTAAATACAAACAAATTAAGTGACTGCAGGAGCTACGATGTATAATTTTTTGTCTATGCATCGCAGCACACTCAAAGCGCTTTCACGCTATTTGGCCATTTACCCAGTCACACACGCAGTGACATCACCGGGACAACAGTGTCTTGCTCAAGGACACTTCAACATGTGAACCGAAGAAGCCAGGAATCGACCCACCAACCTTCCAGTTAGCAGACCAACCAAATCCTAGAATACATGTCCGGTTCATAGTCACGACTACAAGACAAAGGCTATCCTGTTGACTAAACCACTGGTATGGTTAAATATACTGAGCGGAATAACACCAGACGTCTAGATGCTATTTGAAGGCGCATTTGTAACAGGGGTGACATTGAATCTATTACAGTGTCATGATATGGTGTGCAATTTGCTTGTCACCGATAAGACATTACGCTCTCAATCAGGACTATAATTAACCGTCTGTTGACAGTGCGTCACCCAGATAGAACTTCCTTCCACACTTTGGACTTTGAGCTGATTCTTATTAGGTTTTGCTCAAAGATTCAGCTAAAGGTAAAGTAAAGGCGTTCAGGGTCAGAAAGTTAAGGTTTAGACTAGAAACAGTTTTGTCTCATGGGCACATACACACAGCCTTTTATCCCACAAAGAAAACTGTCCTTGACCTCTGTCACTCTCTTTCTCCTTCGCTTTCAGACAAACCCATTCAAGACTCTGTGATTAATTATTTACTCAGGCAATGAAATGCCAAAGCCCAGAGAAACAAACCACCAGGAGAGAAAAGGTCATTCTAATCCTGCACATGGATACACACTCATCGATACACACACAACAGTGATGGATGGCAATAACATCTCTGTCGGCGCTTCAGGGAGACAGAGTTTTCACGCTTGTGTCCTAACACCGCCAAGACCAAGGGCAAAGTAAAAACCTGAATGATGAGGTGAAATCTTCAGGACCTCGAAAAAGCCCTCATTTAAAACCCACTCACATGCTGGAGGTGGTGCACTGTCTGATCAATAGCAGTCTCGAACTGTCAAAGCCTGTGTTATTGTGCAGATTGGTTCCTGTGGAGCCGACTGTAATTTCTGATTGACGACTGACTGCTGACGTTGGTGGCAGAATGTCACCCACTGAAAACAATATGTGCATGTTTTTAAAAGATTTTTAGAGGTTGCCTGCATTTCAGGGTGTTTGTGTGATTAAAGTTTAATTGCTTGTCATTGTCCCTCCACAGCTCCGCAACACAGCTGGCCAAATGGGGTGTCAATGCTGCAGGATGGTAAAAAGGTGAGAACTGTCTCAGTCTTCCTTGTAATCATTTTCAGCCCACTTTGTTAGTCACTTGTTTTTAGGGATTTAAACCTACTCTACTTATTGCCTTTCCAGCTTAGAGGGTCTAGTGAGACTCCAAACAAACTGACACCATCAGCTGCTCCTAACCACTGTTTGCCCCTCCCATCACATCCAGTTTGCTAGTGATGATGTGAACTACCGATGAGTGCGGAAGTGCCCAAATCTGCAGTTCCTCAAATGGCCACTTGGGGCTGGCAGTTTGTCAACTTGGCAGTAAAAATTATATTGAGACTAAAAATTATGCATTAATTAAGGGCATGGCCGCTCTACCACTTTGCCCATTATTGGATTAGCAAGCGTAGTTGAAACACTACCAAGATGTGAATGACCAGACTTAAGCTTGAAAACCACCCGTCAGAAAACCAATGGCTGACATCACAGAGGGTTTGTCCATCTTTTATATATAGTCAGTGGTTGCTAATAACTACAAAATGCAGCCTCCAGCCTGAAACTAGCATTAGCTGACTAATGAGTACATTTGTCAGTCCGGTAGACGCTCTGGTTACGGCTAATGTGGCACATAGCACTATTGTTACACAGAGCTTGATTTATTCAGTTAAAACTAAATTTAAAAATGACCCTGATTAAAATCATAATAATTCAATACAAAGGTAAAATCATGATCATGCTCAGTCGCTAATGTTACGTTAGCTTTAGAAGCAACATCAGAACCTCTCGCAGTATTCTTGTATTAACCTTAGAAATATCCCATTTGTTTGCCTTTTCAGTAACCTTAAACCACTGCACAGTCCACCTCGTCAGTAACAGCCTCTCACATCAGATTTCCTGATCTGCACATCCATAGTGCCAATTCAAATGTCTCCTTCACCACATAATGATTTCTTGTCTTGTTTCATGAAGGTAGTGAGAGGTCCATTTATAATATGTCTGCACACTCAGCCTCATGTGGGCTTTTTGCACAAACTGAGTCGATATGCCAATAGCCATCGCCCTTGGTTACTGTATTTCTCTGCAGGGCTGTCTATTCATTAAAGGCCTACAAGGCATTGTTGTCAGAGCTCAACTTTGCATCATGAGGTGAGCAAGGAGACAGGGAAACAAGTTTGCAGATTAATGAGGCTGTAATTCACATACTGGAGTCGTAATCCTCATTTCCCATGTCAAAGATGCAAATGTGAGTGCTTGTGTCTGGCGTGTCATGTTTTTGGGCTTAGTGGTGTTTGGTGTTTGGCAGGGTAGACCTATAGGTTACTGGGTCAGCAGTATGGCCTCAGTATCAACGTTTCAACAAACCTGCACAAAACTGTGGGTGTGACTTGTTCTAGAATATCAACCTACACAAATCTCATTTTACAAGGTAGATGGCTGTACTTCAAAAACTTGCTCAGACAAATAGGGGAAGCTTAAGTTTTTTTTGTTCAAATATAATTTTTACAGTACACTTTAAACCAAACCAA
This sequence comes from Monopterus albus, assembly GCF_001952655.1. Lineage (NCBI taxonomy): Eukaryota > Metazoa > Chordata > Actinopteri > Synbranchiformes > Synbranchidae > Monopterus > Monopterus albus. Next base: position 1,268,330 of record NW_018127992.1, read on the forward strand.
ATTTGCAGATTTATACTTTTTGCTTCTCCGGGGTGGAAATAACATCCACTTAAAAAAAACAGCATTAAAATCTTCATCACAAGCCTAATAGTGTTGGTGACAAAATCTATAGACACCACTGCACCCTGCATTATAGTTGAGAACACATTTAACAATTTAAAACCTTTGTAGCACAAGACGTGAGCTGGTATTGTCACATGGTGCAGGTGTGGCAAATCAATGCATTAGCTTGAAAATCATTTTATTGTCTCTGTGGGAATGTTTTCTGATGCCCCCAGTAAAACAGCATCTTGTCCAGTGCACTGTCAAAGTTAAAACATGCAAAGAGCAGCTTCTTCCTAAAAAAAAAAATCTCAACAGAGAGGGGAAAGCAGAACTCCTCAGGATCAGACCTATATGCAAAAGTACTCCTTTGTCATTAAAATCCAAGCTTGAGGCCGATGCTTCTTCTCTCCTCCTGTTTGACTTTTAATGCTTGGCTCAGGTAATCAGATACACACAAACAAACCATACTCCTCCTTACAGAGATATGAAATTAGTCTTTTGAAGATACTTCACTGAGAAACGAAAAACAGACTCAGAGAAACAAGTTGCTTGGGGCTGCTCATCGAAGAAACAGAACAGGTGGCGACCTCCTGTCAGTGATGAAAGTACAGTTTCATTTTCTCACACAGCTTTTGTCCAGGTTTATGACTTATTGGCCTTTTTTCATGGTAACACACCTTGTGTGTGTCTGGCTTTTATAAAAGTGAGTCTCAGGTTTCACCTTGGCAGCAGCACTGGCCAGGAGAAAGAGAAATGGAAAACATTCATTTTCTCAGTTTTCTCCTGTGAAGGGATGGAAGGATGCAAGGTGAGAGACTATGTCAGAGGGTGTGTGTGCTAGCTTGTGAATATAAATGCATGAGCGGGTGATTTTCTGTGTATGTGTCTGTGTTCCAGGAGGGGAGAATGAAGCCTGTTACTGATTCAGTCAAAATATCCAGAAGTTTTCTTAATTCTCTGAACTTGTGCATGAATAGTGAACAGTGTGAAGAAAAGCCAAAGAGGGGGTGAGATAAAAAAAGAGTGGAAAACAGAAGTGAGGAGGACAACTTGAGAAAGGAGGAGGAGGAGGCGGAAGGGAGCGAGACAGAAGCTTGAGGGAAGGCGCTCACATCAAGGAGAAGTCAAGTACAAAGGGACTGTAGCTTAGAGAGTGCAGTTACATTACAGCAGCACTGAAGGAGAGGCAAGGACGTTGTTTTGGAGGGGGAGAGGAGTGGGAATGGGGGGGGGGGCTCTGCTGGGGGTCTGGGTGGAGGAGAAAACAAATGAAAGGCAGAAAAGATGGGTGTGGGAAAAACATGAGGCTCTCACAGCAGGTGATGTCTGACAGTCTGTTCACAAAACACAGCCCTCCTGCCAACACTCCTAATACCTGTTGAGGTGTGTGTGTGAGAGAGCAAACACTCTTGCAGTCCTTCAGAATGGTGGTATCAGACGGTCATTACACACTACAAGGGGCTATTTATGGCGTAAAGCTTTAGTGAGCATTAATAAGTCCTGGATTTTTATCAACCTCTAGCAGCCTATGAGAAATTGGAACAACATCAGCAAATCCATCTGTAATTTAGTCAAAAAAAGTCATTTTGTAGCAGAGATGGGGAGGGGGGGGGTTAGAGAAATATTTGGTGATACTCATCATGCATCAGCACATCAAATCAGTGAAAAGTTGTAGCTTCCGTTTTAACCTTTTCACGTTAACCTTTTCTTTTCTGGAAGTTACAGAGAAAACACTTGAGAATAAAAGTCTGTATTTTACAGTTTGAACCAGAGAAGAGTGAAATCACAGACCTGTGAACACCTCCCTCTCCTTCCAACACTCTGCATAATATGTCTGACAGTCACATGAGCAGTGCAAACATTGCCACAGCTAATGCCACATGTAGTCTGTGTAAACATCAAGTGCACGTTGGCCTAAGAGGTAACAGTGGCTTTTGGAGAGGTGCATCGACTGCACAGTGAACTATCCTTGTTGTTGTCAGTGTTTGATACGAGTGTGTTCTCATCGATTGTCACGTCTGACTCCTGGAGCCCACTCGGACAGACACAAATAGCTCTCTCCGGCTGTCCCCAGGAAATCAAATGGGAAAGTCGGGTTAAGTGCAACTCTTACATTTTTGGACATTTTTGAGAGAAACAGTGTAGAAAATGTTTTGTGAAATGACCCAGACTGCAACTACTGTTTGTTTTCATGTCATTTGGTCCCTAAAATATCAGAAAATAATGAAAACTGTCCATCACAAGCTCCCAGAGCCCAAAGTGCCTACAGCCATCCTAGCAGCTCTGAGAGGCCAAATGCTAACATCTGCCTGCAGACATGTCCTGAACGACCCTGCTGATGTTTAGCCGGTACATTCTTTACCATGTTTACCAAGCAGGTTTAGCAAGTTAGAATGCCAATATTTGCTAATTAGCACAAAACATGAATTGTAGTTTGACCGGTTTTATGCAAACAGGACCGTCATTCTTTTTTATAGGTATTTAGACATAAGCTAAACTATAGTATTGGACAAACTCAGTTTTGATGGTGCTAAATAATAGTGGATGATAAGTTATCACTATTCATCCTGAGGGAAACATGAATGTTTATACAAAATTTCACAACAATCCATCAAATAGAGAAATGTCACTAACAAACAAAAATGTCAGTATCATGGTGGTGCTAGCAAAAGGTTTGACAATCTCACTAATTGATAGAAATTCTCAAATAGCGCCCTTTAGTTACCTCAGAGGAATCGTTTTAATTTGGCCTTTTTCATTTTCTTATAATGTAGCCTTCCCTTTGTAAGTAGGTTTTTACTGTGTTGTGTTTTGTTGACTTTACAGTGATCCTTAAGGTAAAAAAAGAAATAGACTTAATTAGAATATGAGAAACAAAGAGTAGCAGTGTGGCGAGTCTAGCATGATTCTATTGTTGTACCAGTCCAATTGTGTACATTGTACTACATTTGTGAGCTGCTGTAGTAGGCACCAGGTAACTCCACCCCTGTTTGTTGTTCCATTAGCGACCGGCCTTTATTTGTTTGTGCTGGTCACTACTTGCCCTTTATTTGAATGCCAGCTTCTACATGAGACTGTGCTGTAGCTGACAAATGGTTGTAGCTCTAGAAGTGACACTGTCTGTCTGTCTCTCACAGCTACCTTTATGACCCCTCTGTGGCAGTGAATGGGAGGAAAACTGATTCTAGCTCCCTCTACCAGCCCCGTCATCACTCAGGCGGGGCCCCCAGCAGCAGCGCACTCAGCGACCACAACAAGCAGAAGCAGGGCTTCCACAATATGGGCTACAGCAAGTCCAATGACAGCACACTGAGACTAGAGTTGGACAACAACCAGGTCAACTACAGGCTGCATGCACCTGCGAAGGAGCTGTACCAGCAGAGCAGCACTCCACCTGCAGAGGGGGGTCTGTACATCATCCAGCCAGAGGGTCTGGGACCAAGATGGCTGATTCAGGAGAAAACCCCGAGCCAGGTCCCGGTTTACCCAGACATACAGGAGTATGAAAACCAGATGAGCTACCACGAGCAGGGACACCATGTGACAGGAGACAGGTGGGACAGCGCCATCACTAGGAGTGAAAGCCTATCAGCAGACGAGATAGATGAGGGCGTGGGAGGGACGCCTGAGTACCCCTGTGACACGGGGGATGAGGGGAGTGTCCTCTCAGTGGACATCCACACCAGCACCACCAGCCTATCCTCAGCAGACACCAGGGATGAGCGTAGGCTCCCAAGGAATCTGGAAGTTTCCACTGCTGAGAGCGGGATCTCAGTGACCAAGAGTGAGGACGAGGATGTGGAGGTGGACAGCATCACAGACTCAATGGTAGCGGAGGCTCTTGCTGCTCTGGAGGCCGCCACTGCAGGGGAGGACTGCGAGTGACAGATGCCTGTGCTGTCTCTCACTCATCAGTGGAGTGTTCACAACCACCAGGAACCTCAGTTTCCTGGTGGTTCTCAGTTAACACCTCATGTTTTACACAGTGAATGAAGGAAAACAGTTTACAAAAACACCCAGATTCACTTTGGAACTCAAAGCCTTTTCCAGTGCTGCGAGGTTTGCGTCAAGCAACAAATGAAGAGACATCAGTGTGTAGACTGAATATTGCCTGCAGCCATATCAGTAGCCCTTTTGAATGTACTACAGTGTATTTAACACTCTACAGTCCTAATAAGCCCCTTTGTGCTCATCCACTGCTTTGCCATGTCTGCACTCCCCCTGTACAGGTATTTGTAAGACACTACACTGCTTTTATCACAGTATGGAGCGTAGCCATATCTCATAGTCTGCTCAGGAACCTCGCCCTCATTTAAGAGCAGGCGAAAGACAAAAGGTCAGTGCACACTTTTTATACGCTACACATGTTTTGTTCCCATTTTCTCTTATTTATAACTTCACTCATCATTTTTGATTTCTTGTAAGAAGAAACTGGATGTTGCTAAAGACTGGAGCAGAAGAATGTGACGGAAGATGAGGACGCAGTCCTTATTTATAGCTTATCCACTTGTGTGTCAGCATTGATTACATCGCATTCAAATACTTTATACAGATTCTTGGAAATTTTGAACTGAGCTTGCACATTGTTCTTATGTTATCAGATGCACCCACTCACAATTCTCAGATCTTTGGTCAGTTAATGACATTTTAATGCATATTAATGTGAGACCATGCCATGTGGTGGAATATCAGAAGATCTATGTAAGTTTGAAATCCAAAGCAGGACACCAAAGATTAAATATAAACTAGCCACATGTACATTTCACTTTAATCATCTTAGTTTCTGTAGTTTTTCAACTTTAGCTCAACAAAACCAGCAAATGTCAAATTACTGTTGAATAAACCACAGACAGGCCATCAGTTCAACCTGCTCACTCTTTTTTCCCCCCAGTTTTTTTTTTTTTTTTTTGCCCGGGTCTGGCCTGTGACATTGGTTGAACTCAAAGCTTGCATGTGCCTAATAATAAACCAATTGAGGCTAGATGGTGCAGAAGAAATTTCAGATATGGCTTCTCTGAAAAGTGTGTTAATGGAAGAGTTGCTAAATAAGCTTCTTGCTCAATGAAGTTATGATTTGTTTCATCATTGTTTGCCTGCCAAATCATTTCTACTTATTTATAATATAAAATAAAGAAACGGGCTGTAAAAATGTCAACTGTGAAGTATTTTGTTCTCATGCATAATTATTTATTCTGACGTGGGTTTGAGAAGAAGTGGAACACAGAAAAAGTAGTTCTTGTTATTAGCTAGCTTGCTGGCTAACATTAGGCATGGACACGCACATGAGGGTAAAATGTGAGGAGTTGCCCCAAGCGTTATGTTAAACAACTTGGAGTCAATATATTTAGTTTTGGGAAACTTAAGCCTGTTCTTGCATATATCTTGATTGACACATACCTTTATATTTATGTTTAAACTCGTCAATTCTATTACTATTTTTTATGTCCACACTTAAATTATTCCATAGTTTTACCCCACTTATGGAAATACAAAATCTTTTTTTGGTTGTACGTATAACATGAACTTTTAAATTTAACTGACCCCTTAAATTGTATCCCCCTTCCCTTTCATTAAATAGTTTTTGAATTCCACCAGGTAATAAATTGTTCCTGGCTTTATACATAAACACAGCAGTCTTATAT
>NW_018127992.1:1275011-1275891 GCF_001952655.1 Monopterus albus
CCAGAACCTTGATATGCTTCTTACGGAGCCACTCCTTGGTTATCCTGGCTGTGTGCTTCGGGTCGTTGTCATGTTGGAAGACCCAGCCACGACCCATCTTCAATGCTCTGACTGAGGGAAGGAGGTTGTTGCTCAAAATCTCACAATAAATGGCCCCATTCCTCCTCTCCTTAATACAGTGCAGACAGGTGCTACTACTTTAGATTAATGAGTGGAGTAGAGGTGGACTTTTTCAAGGCACAGTAACAGGTCTTTGAGAGCCAGAATTCTTGCTGTTTCTCAGGTGTTCAAATACTTATGTTCAGCAGTGCAAGACAAATAAATTCTTTAAAAATCATACAATGTGATTTCCTGAATTTTTTTTTTTTAATTCCGTCTCTGAGTGGGAATGCACCTACAATGTGAATTTCAGATCCCTCCATGATTTCTAAGTGGGAGAACTTGCAAAATCGCAGGGTGTTCAAATACTGCTGTTCCTTACTGTAGCCAGTGTAAATATTTTGCTCTCCAAGCTGGTGGTGTGTGACACTCTTGTGGAACACCATGTTGTCCTTGGTTCTCCTTGTCATCACCCTTTGTTGATAGTCTGATTGGATAGTCTGGATTCAAAATTCACAAACCTATTGTTAGGTATTTTTAGTCAGATAGAAATTAGATAGATACTTTATGTATTAGAAATGTTTAGTGGAGATAGGATGTCTAGTTAGACTGTTAAATGCTTAGTCATGCTTATGAGTTTCTACAGGGTACATCTGGTCAAGGATAACTAGAGAGAAGAGTTGATGACTGTCAGCAGACAGGGTGTTTAATATTATTATTATGACGTGTATAACTGTAGCCTTAGCCATAATATGTTCTTATGTTTAATGTCATGACATGT
>NW_018127992.1:1276102-1277267 GCF_001952655.1 Monopterus albus
TTGCGTGCAGGTTGGAGGTGCAAGATGCCTGAGCGTGTAATGTTAATTTTACCTGTGTTCATGGAATAAATCAGCACTGTTTTGTAGTTACTTGGACTGTCTTGTCTCTCAGAGTCAGTATGGTAAAAAGTACCGGGTACAACACTAGAATGTATTAAAGAGGAGGTGCAACCCAATTAACAATTATTGATTTGACCAATAGGAATTTATCTTGGGGCTATCCCGGGTGGGGACGGAGGGTCCAAAATGGATTAAACTATAATTTATTAAAGCTACAATAATTTAAATGAGAATGCAACAAAACCTAATGATCAAGCAAAATAAATAAAAATAAAAATCTCTGTTAGTTGAATGGTCAATTCTGCTCAAACCTTTAGAAGCTAATACCTCTGCACTGCTGCCAGTGCTGGTCAATAAGTCTGGGTCACAGGAGGCTTCAACAGCACGTCTCCACATTAGGAAATAATTCATTAAGTCTGTAGAAAATAAATTCTAAAATCTGCCATGTTTTCACGTAATTTCTGCTTACTGATAAGGCAAAGGAAAATGTAACTCAAAATAAGAGCTGACATGATTATTTTCAATTTTGCTAATTGCTATGTGCTAATATAAAATGCTAACGCAGCAACTCAGCTCATCAAAACTGTTCCTTAATGATTAATCAGATGGAACATTGTGGATGTGGTGTATGAATGTTAACACTTTGTAATAATTCTTTAGTATATTACTTGTGTGGTGTAGAAGATAATTATTTATGTAGAGATACTGCTTGCAAACCAATGATGTAAGATGATGTCATGGGGTAGGACTAGATAAGTCTGACTTCTTCCTACTCCATTCAAGCACGTACTAGGTATAAGCAAATTGATATTGGATTAGCATTTGTTGGATATGTGTAAAATTATGTGTGTTGACATATCAACTGTCTTTACATGCTTGAAAGAATAAATCAAATCAAAGGCATGCAGTTAAACTGAGGCCATAATTAGCCAAATGCCTTGGAGAGAGTGTGTCTGTGTTTTCTGTTGTATGTGTGCCAATGTGGGAGGCAGGGGCTGACATGTGAAAGCAGACATTTTTAAATTACAGCACCCACTGATTAGCCCTGCACTACTCGGGCATTACAGGGAATTAGTCCACAGTGCGATTCTGTGACTCAGCAGGA
>NW_018127992.1:1278461-1308414 GCF_001952655.1 Monopterus albus
TTCTTATATGTCTTATATTTTTCTTCCGCCTTCTTTGATCGGTCCTTAATGAACTGTTTATATAACACATTCTTCTTTTTGCATGCATTCTGTAATCCCTTGCTCATCCACGGTCTCTCACTGTAATTCTTTTTATTTTTATACCGCTTACGAGGACAGTTCCTGTCATATACAGTCTTAAATATGTTTAAAAAGTTCTCATATGCATTATCTAAGTCTTCCTCTCTGTAAACTGATTCCCAGTTTTGCCCCATAAAATCCTCTTTTAGCCTCCTTAAAGCATGTTCATTCATCTCCCTCCTATAGAAAAAATTTGTTTTTGGCCTCTCTTTTCTATACTGGCCCTCATAAACCACAAATATTGGTAGGTGATCACTAATATCATTTATAAGTAGTCCACTTGTTATTTTGCTGTCAATAACATTGGTAAATATATTATCTATTACTGTAGCATGCTGAGTTGTTACTCTACTTGGTTTTGTAATCTTTGGATATAGACTACATCTGTATAATGTGTTAATAAACTCCTCAGTTCCTGTGTGCTTGTTTGGATTTAACAGATCTATATTGAAGTCACCGCATATGAACATTGATTTATGACTTATTAACAGAGGGACTTTGCGGGGGATTCTTGAAAATAGATTAGCTTCACACAGACATTTTCTAACTGTTACAGTACTTGCAGGTAACTCCAGACTGTCTTTGATCATTGGCTGGGCCTTTGCCATTCTGGTTATTCTTCGATCCATTTTGATGGTTGTCTTCCGTTTTCTTCCACGTCTCTCTGGTTTTGCTCTCCATTTTCAGGCATTGGAGATCATTTTAGCTGAACAGCCTATAATTTTTTGCACCTCTTTATAGGTTTTCCCCTCTCCAATCAACTTTTTAATCAAAGTACGCTGTTCTTCTGAACAATGTCTTGAACGACGCATTTTCCTCAGGCTTTCAAATGCATGTTTAACAAGTGCTGGCTTCATCCTTAAATAGGGGCCACCTGATTCACACCTGTTATTTCACAAAATTGATGACCTCACTGATTGAATGCCACACTGCTATTTTTTTGAACACACCCCTTTCAACTAATTGCCCAATTTCACAGCCTTAAGAGCGTGCATATCATGAATGCTGGGTCTTGTTTGCTTTCTGAGAATCTACTGCACCTACTGGTAACTTGTTTGCCATGTAGCAATAAAAAATATACTAAAAACCTGGATTATTCTGGTTAGTCACATTGTACTGCTATTATTTTGAACAATACTGTATACAACACCCATCTCGTCCTCATATATGTTAATCACTCAAAGATCAATATTGGTCAGCAGCACAATTTGCAGATCAGAGTTCAAAGCTGAAGTCAACAAGACAAAGTTGAGTAGATTTACTTTTTCAATTCACCACAAATCTTCACTCGTTTAAATGCTGTTGTGAACAGACCCTTAAACTGGTTCTGTTTTGTCTCATAGTAAATCCTGTTCCTTATCTTAAGGCCTTATTAGCTGTGTTATTTGCCCTTGAATCAAACCTAAAAGACTTTGACATAGTTGCATATATAATTGTGTTACATATCTATTCTGTATTTTGACATTGTCTGCCATTATAGTACATTTTGTTAAATGACAAAAAGCAAATGGACAATTTTAGAGACTGATGCTTGTTTACAAGCATATCCCAACTGTGTGTGTGTAAAACCTCGCCACCGCAACAGTTAAGAGCCTCAGTGGGCAGCGTTCAGGGCCCCAGGGTCTCAGTTAATGAACACCTTGGGGTTTTGTTGCTTGAGCCAGGATGACACACACAGTGAGCCTTGGAAACATCCACAACAGCTGTTACTGAGCAAAAAAAAGCTGATTGGCTGACTGACTTGGCAGGAGAGGCTGTTAGCATGTCTGTCCCTGTGTCTCAGTGCAGGATCAGACCACTGACGATACCAAAATAGTCCTTTGTGTGGACATTCGTCTCACACACCCTCTTCTATCGTCACTGTAATTGTTTGCCATGGTTTCTCACTTACGGTGTGTGCTTTTTTTTTTTAAGCTTGATGCTCGGCTACACTGCAAGATCCCTACCTTTTTAAACTTTTTGACTGTATCATAATTTCTATCCACATGTCATTAAATCCTTTCACACATGCTGCTCTGTGTTGAGTTTCAAACATCACAGCAATACCACATGAAATTGGAGACAGTTTCACATCACATACAGCATAAAGTCACACAATGGGAGAGGCTAGCAGCCTGAAGCCTGTGGGTGTGTGAAGGTATTCATAGCTGAGCCAAAGCTTTGATATACTTCCACTCTGAGCAAGTCAACATGCAGGTGAGTGTCTCTCTCAAAGAGACTGTGTTTATATGTTTCCCCCATGATGAGTAAGATAACCTGTGGACGCAGCAGGTGGATGTTTAGTCAGCAGCTTGTGCATAGGGGAAATCACAAGCTGAAGAACAAACAACTTCTTTCATCAGAGCAAAAACCACACTAAATCATGTCTGAGTTAACCGATTACACCAACTACCAAACTCTGAAGTTCCAAGAGTCACACAACTTTTAAATCACACAACTTGTAACACTGGTTTCTACTCCAAAAACAGCCAACAGAAAGAACATTTTTTTGTTATGAAGTTCTGAATGTGTGCAGCCAGTGCTGGACATCGGTCACATCTGGACCTCAGTGAGTGCGAGACAGTACGATTGTCTCTCAGAATGAGAAAAAGAACATTTCCATATCCAGAGCGCAATGACAACAGGGTCAGCCGTGAAGTTCTTACTTCATCAGATCAATGACTCATCTTTTCATCAGTGCAGAGAAACAACAGACCTGAGCTCAGCTTGTGCATCACCAGATTACTTTTATCTTTTCAATCAGTTCAAAGATGCACAAAAAGGTAGATTATGTATAGGCAGACAGAACAGCTGGGGCTTTATTATCCTATAAATGGAAAAGTATGAAAAAAAAGCATGGCAAGTCTGAAATTAAAAACTGGATAAATTATTTCTTAGGTCGTACACACCTTCAAACTTGTGCTAGTTTGTAACTTTTTCAAAATAAAAGTCCCCAATTTAAGCAAATCATCAGCTCAAAATCCATTTTATATCACAGATGTAAATGGAAATCCTCTACTTTTTTCAGTTAATTTTTGTTTTTATTTTAGCAGTGATCCTTCAACTGTTTAGATAAAGTTGAAATGATGACAGTATTAAATATCATGTAAGAAAGCAGAAAATGGTCACTACAAGCCTCAGGGCCGTTGTAGTAAGCATACAAAGTGCTTTGTTAGTTAATGAGGAACATGTTTAGTACATGTTTCAACAGGGTGAACTCTTCAGGAGCCTGGTTTTACCTGAATGACACTGATTTTATTTTAATTCTGCAGAGTTTTAGGGGTTAAAACATGGTATCAGCCTGGAGAAGAGCATTTAAACAGCTGCTAACTGTGTTATTTTATCACTCAACACCTTGTCCTCCCTGCCCTGTGTGTGGCCCATATGTTCATTTTGAAGCTGTAAATATTCAGAAACAAGTCACATACTCTTACCGGTCTTTAAAAGCACTGCATGGTTTATCACCAGGTCACATCTATGGATTCCTTAACCTCTGTTCCACCTCCAGACCCCTCAGGTCTTCTCTGTTTGGCATTACATTACTTAAGTGGGAGAAGACAGTGCCTTTGTTAGGAGCCATTTTCAGCCACTTCAGAGTGTGTTTGTAGATACATGTGAGAGGATGTCCACAATCACCATTTCACACTACAGTGCAGGAAAAGCAAAAGCATCAAATTTTGAAAAAGAACATTTCTCAGCACCGACGGCCACTACACGTGTTTTATCAAAAAGCCAAGAACTTCATCAGGGCAAATGTTTGGCAAAAGGTAATGATGACTTCAAATAGAGCACAGCTGTGCTTTAGCATGCAAGTGCACATGGGAAATGTAGTTCTCCAATCTAGATCCAAAAGTCCAAATTGAGATTACTACAGGTAAATCAGTGTAGAAAGGACAATAAAAAGGACATACAAGTAGAGGTAATCCTCACGTTTGTGATAAAACTGTGGAGCTTCCCATGGGAACAGCTGTGAGCTACATTTCCATTGTACACTACCAGTGATATGTAGGTTTGGACACACTTTGCCATGGAAGCGAGTAGTAAAGTGTGTCCAGCCTCTTCACTGGTAGTGTATACTGCATTAATATGTGATGCTGTGCCCCGTTTGGTTTTTAAATATGAAACATACGCTCTGAATTTTAAAAAAAATCTTTTGTCAAACATTTAACACAACAAACTACAGACCAACGTTACATTTAAAGATGTGATGTTTTTGGCCTTGTTAACTTTGTGTGGTGATCCTCTCAAAAATCATATAAATGTTCTTCTCTAGTGCATCAAATGTTTTTAAATTTCATAAGTGAAGTTTTTTAGGTATGTGGGCCTCCACTACATTTACAGTACAAGTGAGCTCTGTTTGACATTATCAGATGAGAGATTGCCTTGTCAAACATTTACCCTGATGAAGGTCTTGTCCCCATTTTAGCAGGATCAAATCAATGTATATTTTTCTCTTTTGATGTGATTTTCTTTTAAACTTATCCCATAATCTTTTACCTTATTTAGGAGCACAGAAATCAGAAAAAAGCAACAGAAAATTCACCTGACAGTGAAACGTTGATCATTAATAGCGGCAAATCCTGACATCCCTCTCTGAAAGCAGGAGATGGAGTTCCCCTTTCTATTCACTCTTTGTTTTCCATTATATACATTACCTCACTGTTACATTGTGCTGTTCCTGTCATTCCACTGACTCACAGTAATTGACCTCACCCCGTTTCAAGATAACAGCACAAAAGTGGTATTGCAACAAGCTAATTTGTGCCACAACCTGCTGTGCGCACTGTACACAGGCAAATGAAAAGCACTTGTGTGTCAAATTCCTTCATGTTGTTTTTATTAGGTCCATTAGGCAGCTGACTGTAGAGTCCCTGAGGTGTGTGTGCTCGGTTAACGTGTTTGTTTTTCTCAAGGCTTTGTTGGAGTTAATGGTGTCACCCTTAATTTGGCAAACACACGCTTTCTTGTCCCAGAGGAATAGGTAGGACTGTGTTTAAAGAGGAAATAAACATTTAAAACAGGATAATTGTGCAGTGTTAATGTGAAATCTTCAGAAGGATATCGTAATATGTAGTAAGTAGCAAACATTTCTTAGACTTTGTGGAGCCACAGTTACAGTGCAAATGGGCATTTTCTCTGAATGCATTTCCTGGTCCGGGTTGACAACCAGCCAGCCTTTCTAATTGTTGACATTACCTCTTACCATCCTGAAAATCCTTTACACTAAAAATCGTTAAACAGTTTAGAGATTAAAATGTATCTTTCACCTTTAAATATATGAGGTGACCAAAATAGTCATCCTCTTGTTGGAAATGAGCTAATGTTTCACTCTGGTTAAATATTAAATCCCTTAGCTGGAAACTGAACTTGATCCTTTTCTTCTTTTTGCTTGGTGGCAAATGTTAAAATAACACACGAGAATCACATAATCACCAAATTTAATGAGATTAGTGACACAGAACCATCAAATGTTTGGTTATGTTAGCTAAAATCAGCCACCAAGTAGAGCTTTAGCAACCATTTAGTGTATTGAATTGGTGCATTTTATTTCTCATAGTAACAGTACAGATGTAGCCGTCCACTTTTAGGGAAGCATAAACATATTAGGAGTGTTGTGTCACTGTTTGGGTTAAAGAAAGGTGGGCAGGGAGTTATTTCAGAAGGTCACTGCCTTTGCTACGGCTCACAGGTGTTAACATTGACTGAACTTCCTCCATCTTGTCCCTAAAACATTTTCCAGTCAGAGCCCCATCCTCCTGGCTGATAACCAGAGACAAACATAACATGTAGGACACCTAGCCTGTCATTGGCGTGAGGACCCTATTGCCGGGAGGCTTGAATAATTCAGTGCCTGAGATAAATTTACTGCTTATGAAGCCATGCAAAGGAGACAGAGCTTTATTATATTTACCATTTTTATGTGCATACCCAAGTCCTCAAGTTTTACTAGTTTTAATCTAGTATGAGAAAACCGGTGACAACCTTTATTTTTGTCCCAGTAAAAGATAAAACACAAGAGTCAATATTTGCACCAGGTCCTTGTACTGCACTGTCAGCTGCATCTTTCCAACAGCCCTGTATGAAAGGCAGGTTTGTTTAGAGCCGTTGGTGTGATGTCAGCGTTTTGTTTGCTATCAAGGTTTCTTCTGTGCTCCCTGTACGGTAAACGTGCTCTATCTCTGTCAACACTTTGAAAAGTCAGTCCTCCCTCCAGCACTGTCAAGTGACACCAGCGGCAGCGGCGTGTCACTCAGAGGCCTTTAATCACATACTTGCTGTTCAGTGTTTAGGCGTGTGAATAATTTACTGAAGTAATAACCTCAATTAAGAGATGTCTATACTGTGGTTAAGGTCAGAAACTTGTAACTCAAACTAAAACCTTGTGATGTTCAGCTGAAGCACGGCATTGCACAGGTGACAAGACCCTGAAGGTCATGAGGAGACAAAAAGTCAAGGGTTGTTAATCCCCGGTCTTCTGCATCGGCTCAAAACAGCTCTCAATCTCATCTCCATTATCTGGAAATAATATGATCGAGAGCCGGAGGTCGTCGGGCTGCCTACTTGAGATGAAGACGACAAATCATCTTTTCATTATGGCACAAAAAGGGAGAGAAGGGGTGCAGAGGAAAGAAGGAAATGAGAAAGAAGAGAAGAGGAAGATGGATGATGCAGTTAGGTGAGGGAGGAAAGCAAAGCATGTTAGACTGCAGCTCAGTGCATCACTAATGTACTTCAATGAATAAAGCGAACGATTAAATTGAATTTAGTTTGATATGTATTAGTCTTTATTTGTTTTATTTTTACATTATACAATAAAAACACAGCAAATGGTTTCAAAATATGAAAAGACTTTTTTTTAAAATGAGGCACAATGAATATTCCCAAATATGAAACAAAACTAAAATTATGCATTTGGATAAAAACAATGTAGAAAAATGACATGGCAGATTTAGAACTCATCGCAAAAAGCTTTTAAAAAGGATACTCATTCAATTTAGCATCACACTCACAAAGTTGCAGGTTTTAAAAAGTGAATCCTACATTTCCCACAATGCAACTAATGCATCTTGTCATTTCACTGCCTGCCTGGTAAACACACATCTTTCAAACTCTACCACTATAATTTGTAAAGCAGGTTTTCTGTTAGAAATCGCCTGCCTGGTAAACACACATCTTCTCTAACTCTACCACTTTGTAAAGCAGGTTTTCTGTTAGAAATGTGTGGTCTCAAAACCCTCAGGATAACCCAGATGACATCATCAGGCTTGTATCCAGAAGACGTACGGTACCACAGGCTGAACTGTCCTCTACTAAACTGACCTGTGTGAAGCTAGTGGAGTTCCCCTTCAAGCTTTGAATTTCCTCTCCTGCTTCATCCTACCCTGATGTTGCAAAAGAGGTAGACTCTTACAACTAGCAATGTTAGCACACAATTCATGCGGATTTGGATTCAATTACATTTTCTCTCTGTCAAAAGGACTGATCTATTTCTTCCAGAGTATCGTCCAGAGTGTTAGGCATAATAACACTCACAACATTAACAATAACAGTTTAGCTAGCTAGCTAACAATTACCTGTAAACAACAATAACAGTTTAGCTAGCTAGCTAGCTAGCTAACAATTACCTGTAAACTAATGTGATTAGTACGACTGACATTGCCAGAAGCTTTATTTGGAAAGCTTTAGGAGGTTCACGCTGCTCGTCCCAGTGCGTTCCCTGTAATAAAGGGGGCAAGTTCAAAGTTGGCATGGCTATAGTCTGAATGGCCACAAATAATAAGACTGAAAAATACTGGAATGTTCCTTTAAAATCAAATGAGGAATTAGAAATATTGTTTTGCATGAGGACACAGCACCCACATGTGATATACACACACAAAGTTTAAAGTCAGACCACAGTACTTTAGAAGCGAGGTTCAACATGAACATGACTTTTACCTTTTATTCATACCTAATTCTTCCAAAACAAATGATTACCGAGTCTGTATTCATTCAATGGATGACAGCACATGTTGTCCACTCTTCACTGCAACAGACCCACACAAGTAGACACACGAAAGGCACATTTCATTAGAGAAAAGGTTTACATCCTGGTGGAGCAGCTGAAAATCTGTAACGAATTAAGTCATTTGTACAATATCTGCTCATGAACCTTTGGTACAATGATAAGTAGAGTGCTCATGGTAAAATAGGATAAATCCAGGCAGAGTTAAAATAAGTAGCTTCATTTGGCTTAAACACATGAAGGGACTTGACAAGGGTGATTTAAACCCATTACAGCAATTTGCTTTGAGCTTCATTAAATCAAAATATTTGCCTTTTTCCCTTGAATATGTGTGAATAATTCTTAAGTGAAAATTAGTTTTCGATGTCCCATGTCTAAGCCAATATACCAATATCCCTGTATAATGATCTATTTTGCATCAAGGTAACATTTGAGCACATATAATTCCAGTCTAAATGTCTACATTAAGTGTCACTAATTAAAGCTGTACTTGTCAATACGTGTATCAACCGGTTAAATGATGTGTAGCATATAAGGGCTCGTCTGTTGTGACTAACCCAGACTGTTCCTCTGCAGCAGCTCCCCTCAGCTCCACAGAGCAAAAAAAACAAAAAACAAAAGAGGGAATACTGGACTCGGATGCAGCAGGTGAAAATAAAAATAATGCAGTGACAAGTTTCTGTAAACAATAGCAGCCTATGTCAACATATTTACAGCTTTCTGTGCCAAAAACAAAAATAAATAATGCAGCTTTAAGGTTGGCTGTAGCACTGTCACATACGGCTTTAACAGAAACATCCAGTGAGCAGCCCGTGTCTGAATATTAGAGCTCATTTGTTGTTTGACCCCAAAAAGTGCCTGTTCTTCCTTATTAGAGGTCACTTTACAGTGTGCACTATAAGGATGCTTAGTCATTCTGATGACAGGAACACTTTGACATTATGCTCCTACTGTTACAGGATATGATTAGAGTTACTTTCCTATTATCACATCTACTAGCGCTCCAGTCTTTTCCTGGATCTGTGGCTGCTATATCAGGTTGTTCCTTCTTCCTGTTTGGGAATGACCTACATCTTTATCTTAGACCCACTGGACCCGTTTCTGGGGGTGTGGTTTAATAAATTAAACTGATGACATGCAGACACCCATTAGTCCCTGCATATGTAAATACATCACAGACCGCATCGGCATGTTGAGTAAGAAAACCTTTGTTCAGTTTGTTGGCAGAGTCCTGGTTAAGGCTTCCTTGACGTCAAGTGAGCGCCCTGCTTATAAGCCCTTGAGCCAAGGCACTGCTGTACATCTATTGATGGAGGAGATGGAGTGTATCTTTAGTAGACACACCTTACCTCCTCCTAAAAACACACCGTCATCTTCATCAGCAACACATCTTCCTCCCTGTGGAGTGAGAAAGATTCTCAGGTCGACCCAGCTGTTCCTGCTTCTCTCCTCCCTGTAAAGTTAGGGCATAAATGTAGTGAGACACAAATGTATCCAAGGAATTGAGATATGCAAATAGTTATTTATAACATGTTACCTGGATTCCTATCACTTCTCTTTAGCCAAGTTGTCTGTCTGCACCTGGCAGGAAGACAGTCATCTTGTTATAGCACAGAAATGAAAGAGAAAGACTGTTCTGTTGCGCAGTTTTGTTTATTTTCTTGGGATGAATGCATCTTTCTCCCTCCCACAGTCAATAAAAGAAAGCTAAAAGTCAATAGCATGAAATGACAAACACGGATCTTAAATGTGTTAAACAGCTCTGAATGGAAACACGAGTGTAATGTCTCTCCACCCCAAAACAAATTTGCTCGTGACACTGATTCAGTGAAACCTGGTGAAACCGGCTCGCTCCAAAGTCTGAAGATAAGACACTAATCCCTCATATTACAGGCTCTGCTCAGGAATTTTAGGATAACTAGGCATCAAACTGTAACAGAACCCAGGGTGATTTCTTATGATCCCACATGAGGTATTTAAAAGAGCTTCAGGAAGTTGCATCACATTTAAATGCGACACCAGTGCTTTAAGTTAATGGATAATGCTGGTGATATTATCTAAAAAATGTCAGGAAATCATTTTTTTAACAAGCCATTTCTAATTTTCCTGCGTTTACATCTTCATGGTGCTTTATTTAAGCAACCAGCAGTCATGTCCACTGTCATATCACACTGTAAATCATAAAATCCTCAACCAGAAACTAGAACTTATGGCCATTTAGTATTTTTGCTTCAAAAACAGACTCCTTGTTCAGTTCCTGTAGATCAACTACTTGATAATTTACTCTAACTTAATGTTTCAATGAGATCATAAAATATAGAAAAACCAAGCCACATCATTGTCTAGTTTTTGAGATGTATAACAGTTTAAAACTGGGAATAATGTCAGAGTGCTGCGAATGTGCACATTAACATGACGAGAGAAAGAAAAAAAGCACAGAGCAGCTGTGGAGCTGTACGCACATAAGCAACACCCATTTATACACAGCGGGAAAGAGACCAGAGGGAGGCAAAGAAGAGAGTTTCCAGGATAGAGACCTGCTGGGACTCTGAAGTGGTCCGGCTCTTGGGCTCCACGTCTGCGGGTGATGTTGGGATGCTCCTGTTGGAGTCTGTTATTAGCAGAGCTCGCCTCTCCCTGGTTGGTTGTACACACTTTGTCACCCGGAACCTGAGAAGAAACAAACAAAAAAAAAAAAAGAAATCACTAACACACAGCACAAGGTTTCTGAATGTTTGTGCTGCAGAGTTGGATCATTAAAGCAAACATCTGCTCATATGTGGGGACACAGCACTGGCTGATCCGGCCAGAAACTCTTTCAAAGCTTTTAAAAAGGATCCCAATGAGTATTATTTTTCTAGGTCACAACTTAGCAGACAAACTGTTCCTTTTTTCAGTTTGTCAACAGCTGGAATCTGCTTCTATCTCTTGTCACTGATAACACACACTCCTTATGACTCTCACCTGAACTTCAGCTCACACACACACACACACACACACACACACACTTCAAAGCTTTAATTAAATGAGCAAATTAATATTCATATCCCGGTCATGCTGACCCTTTGCATACATGGCCATTCATCTGGGTGTGCAAATGAAAAGCAACCTCTGCATCCCAATCAGCTAGCAGCACGACTGGGACGAGGCTGCAACCTTTACTGGGTTCACTAGTGGACTAAAACTGTTCTCTGTACTGTAAACAGAGTTACCAGTTACATGAACTGTGACAGATATTAACAGGTACAAACACTGGAGGAGTCCAAGTCGCTCTTGAGTTACAAAAAAAACAAAACAGGAGATGCTACTACACAGACGACGTCTGTTGCCATGAGCTTTTAGAGAACCACTGTTTGCCCCCCGCCCCCCCAACACACACACACACACACACACACTCCACTCGGGTCTACTCTGGACCCTGCAGCTTCCATTTTCCCAGGCTTCATCCTGACCTGTGTATGTTCCGGCTCACTAGCCTGGTGTCAAAGTGCACAGAAAACCTAACCTGTAGTAATTAAGTGTGGATGTTTCAGTGGTTATTGTTCAGAGTTAATGTTTGATACACCTCTGGGGGAAAACTGTTTACATTTTAATTTACTTCTTCTAATTGAATCACCTTATGTGGCATGATTCTAAGAAATTGTGGGGATTAAAAAGAACCTGTGTACAGCAGCGACAAGCTCGCCTTGACAGAAACACACCTGCCCACAGCGAGGACTGTGACCTCTCCTTGGTGGCTACGGCGCGCCTCCGGTTTATGTGCCAACGGCTTCCTTATGAGTGGCCATTTCTTCTGGCTACAGCGGGTGCAGATGTCTCTGTGGCTGGCCGGGTCTCCGATGGTGTGCAGGTGGTTGCAGGTGTGTTTGGGGGCTCCTGGGGGTGCACCTGGTGATATGGGAGCCACAGGACTGGTCGGAGTGCCGGGGGTGTTGGGGGTAACAGGAGACCTGAAGAATCTAAAGTTAGTGATCGGTTTTATTGTCGAAGCACAAGTTAAACCCTTCTGCTTCGGTAGCGACACCATTATCATTACATCATACACTATAGTACACAATTATACATTATGATACGAGTGTAATCAGGGTTGCTGCTGAATTACTAAGACCTACTATTGCGACTCTAAATTAGCCTGAGAAATAATTGTGCAGCAAAAACAGAAAAGAAACAAGAAATCTTTTACAGGACCGCATCTGTTACAACATCAATAGATTTAACTAAACGAAAGCTGTTTTTTGAAGAGACCAGCTGTCAGCTATGAGAAGTGACCTACATTCACTCTGAAGCATTTGTGTTTTACAGAGAGAATTTCTGCAGCGCCTCTTTCATCATAACACAGCGCTGCGGAAATGACACATTAATATTTCAAACTTCAACGGGGCAAAAACAATTACTGACAAGCTCTGAGAACAATTGCTCCAAACGGCAATTATGTTTGAAGCAATTTCCAGTGTGGAACAGGCGCCAGCTGAGGTGTCGGACATCTGATCAGTAGAGAATTACAGATGAGACAATATAGAGCAGAGTGACAGACGAGGTATCACAACACGCTCCACTTTCATACAGTGTTACTACCAGACACTAACTGAGGCCAGCTGACTAGTCCGTTTGCTCTCATCTTTGAGAGGAGCTCAACCAGAGTGACCCCAGAGAACGGCTCTTCACATAGTTTACACACAGAAGCCGAAAGAAACCGTTTCTACTCATGGACATATAGAGAATGTTAAGGTACATCATGATGGGTTGAATGTTGGGGCGAGGGGGTGTCATTTTTTTTTACCTGCATACATTTTGTTTGCCTACAAAGCTTCTTAAATCATTCAAATTTCACTTTACTGACTGGCAATTCAAACTGGATAACCTTAGCTGACTGTAGCTAACTCGTCGTAGGACCTTGAGATAATACAAATGACTCAACACTGATCAGAGGTCTCGGGAGCTAACGCTAGCTAACAGCTTTTGGCAGATAACACAAACACTAACGATGAATAAATCTGTCCACTACTGAAGTGGACGTTTGGATGTAGATGATGCATCCACTACTGTAGCTGTATGGGATATCATTTATCTTTTATTAACTGGTGGTATGTAATGTATATCTATGATGAGCAAGATGCTCCAAACATGGTACATTTACCCAAAATTCAAACACACTGACATGAACCTCATCTTCTCTGTACTACAATTATGTATTCACGTGCATATGTGTCAGGAGACAGGCAGCATACTGAGCGTTAGAGCCAAATGTTAACACATTGCAGTTTGGTACAGATGACTAATTCCTTAATACAACTAGTAAATAGTGGTGAATAGTTTTGCTCTAAAACATAAGGCAACTGTGTTCATACCCTGTGTAATTCAAATCTTTGATTTTATGTTGGTAGTTCATGGGAAAGTGCACCTCCTAGAGGTGCAAGAGAGAAGTCTGATGTAAAAACGCCTCTCAGCAGTTGAGAAACTTGCTTTGCAATTGGTTTGGCTCTGCATGGCCCTTTTTTGAATGCAAACTTTTGGATCATTGAATTTGGACTGTTATCTAGAAAGTCAAACTACTTTAACTCAGTGGATTTGTAAGTAAGCGAGCGTTTAGACTGATCCAGTAAAAATGGCAATGCCAACACGGTAAACAGTCCTCTTCCCGTGGGTGTAGCAGACCTGTAAGAATTTGAAATGTCAATTCAGAGGCAAAATAATGAGGCAACCTAAGCTGAGACAGCTTAAGACAGAAACTGAAGGGAGCCACTACACAGAGCAACAGTCTGTGTTGAGAGGTACTGAGAAATGGATATACAATACACTGGACTAGGAGAAAAATGAAGGCTAAGATACAATATATGGCAAAAGTATGTGGACACCCTCATTTGATAGCTGAACACGCTACTCCAAAGCCATGTGATCCTACAAAAACCTCAATTCTTTGAATTTCAAGCTTTCCACAGAATTTGAGGTCACAAAGATGGAATTACACTATTGTCTAAAACCTCAAAAGTAAAATTAGCTCACATTTAGGTTTACCAGAAAAAACACTGCCTGTACGCAGATTGCAGGGATCGTAATGGGACATATGAGCCTGCTGTTGTCTCTCGATGTGGGCAGAAATCAAAGCGAACACAAAGGCAACTGCCATACGAGTCCGGGTTGTGTTTTTCGTGTACACAAGTGGAGAAAGCGAACTCGCACAGGTATGATGGGAACAA
The DNA here is from genome assembly GCF_001952655.1 of Monopterus albus. Classification (NCBI taxonomy): domain Eukaryota; kingdom Metazoa; phylum Chordata; class Actinopteri; order Synbranchiformes; family Synbranchidae; genus Monopterus; species Monopterus albus. The sequence continues at coordinate 1,292,763 of NW_018127992.1, forward strand.
CAGTCTCAAACAGCCACAGGCCAACTGGCTTTCACTGTACTGGAAGTCAGCCAGTTAGTCTGGACTCCTCTTGAAGAGGGACCCCTCAGGGTACCTTGGCACCAACTTTAGCCCCGTTACCACCAAAAGAATTTTCCCTGGGTAACAGGAACCTTTTATGGAACTTGAGGTGCTTTTGGACCCAACAGTTCTAGGGACTAGCTCCTCTACCTGCATTTCCACCAGTAAATTTTGTTCCAGGGCATAGTTCTACCTCCTGAAGTCCCTAGTTGGGGACAGTACTTTCTGAAGGTCCAAGAACTATCAGGATGAAGCTGTCACTGATTGGTCAAACACTGCGCAGCATTTTATACAAAACAGCCTGCTGCAGTCGCACTTTTATGTCAGTGTGCAGTTTATTTAACCTTCCCAGGACTTTGGCTCTGCTGTGAAAATCCAAACCACAATGGGGCTTTTACCCCAGGGACAGTTCTTTGACTTAAGTTCCTAGAAACAAAAAGGACCAGAAGCTTTCCAGTGGAAACATACCACTGGTTTTAAACAGTGTATACGGTAACATTAAGGCTTCCTTAAATGGCACACAGGGATGTAGTTCAAATCATGAACAGATAGTGGAGACTGTAGCTAGATGACTAAAATTACTTAAAAAAAAAAAACATTCTGCACATGTACAGTGCGACTTCCCCGATGGCCAGGGAAGGGAATAAAAGAGATAAGAGATAAACTGGTGTGATTTGAGGGTGGGGGCTGGAGTAGTGATGGGGAAAGAGCAGCAGTGAGCAGAGCGGGAAATTAAGTACCAAATCTGGAGAGGTAGATAGCGAGCCTGGCCACGCTACAGTCACCAGCCTCTTTGTAGCCTCTCTCCGTCCCTCTCTGCTCTATTCTCCTCCTCTTTCTGCCTTCCTGGCCCCTAAGTGTCCCATAAATAACCCCCATCGATACACCTCTTCCCCCCTCACTCCCCCATCTCTAAGTGATCCACTGGCAGGCCGCCCAACCTGGCAGAGAAAGAGATGAAAAGAAAGAGGGAGTACTATAGAATGAAAAAACTATGAAGGGAATCAGAAGAGAAAACGAGGGGCTGAACTATGTGGGGGAAAAAAGATCTGGAGAGCAAAACACATGAACATGACACTGGGGAAATGTGTGCAGCTGCAAACTCCTACAGATTTTTTTCCAGGATACCCAATGTGACTGAGCAGAATACCTCAATACCTAATCCCTGGCAGAGGCAACAGTGCCACCATTTATCCACACCGTTTCTTCCCCACAGCAGAGAAGAGCTCTCCTCTCTCTTCTTCTTTTCCTCCCAGAACAATATGTAGCAGGCCAAGAAAGATGACAGGAGGAGAGGGAGGGGGAAAATACTCCTCTAACTCGATTTACTTGGACTCTTCTACTGTCACAGGCACCTCCTCCTCCTGTCTGTCCAACCCCCTCTCCCCTTATCTAAGGAGCACTACACTTGCTCATTGACTCTGCTTGTCTTTCTGTATGGATGAACGGTATATGAAGAGTGAAGATGCCTAATGTCAGCTCGAACCATCAGCTCCTGTTCTTATGATGCATGGTCATTTCAAAGCGACAAGCGGGCAGTCTTTGAGTTGAGATGTGTCAATGTGAATGACCCACTGATATCCATTTGAAGGCCTATAGATTTTATGCTATTAAAAAGGATCATGGTCATCAGATGCAGGCTAGAGCTGCAGCTAACAGCGCTGTAGCTACACTTATCCAGCACAGCGCTGACAATCTGTCTCATAGACAGGCAGACCAAAGTAGGTTTCTCATTTCTAGATGGCAGCGGTCAATTTTGTGGGCGATTGCTAACAGACTGTCAGCAGTAACTAGCTAGCAAATAAGCTCCAACCCTATGAGTTGGCTGAAAACCCAGTCTCCAGCTGCCCATTTTTAAAGTGACAAACTTGTAGAGAACTCCTGAATATGTACTTGATGCTAGTAAAAAATAAATGACTTAATTTAGGCTAGTGTAGGTGTAAAACCACAGCAGTATAAATATTTACACCGTGTTATCCTGTTCTCCCTTTTTAAAATAACTAAACGTACTCTGGCTCAGACTCCAGTAAGGAAACACCGCCAACAACAGCGCTCAATGTGTGTTAAGACTCCCACAATACAGAGATATGGGGCAGGGTGGCGTTTCATGAATAGCCCCCAGCTGCCTGGCCGCAATCAAACCATGCCAATCTGGAAAACATCAGAAGACAAATGTGGCCCGATTGGCTTGACTGTTCATTTCCTGGCCAAGCTACTGACACCAGCTGGACTTCACAGAGGCCTATGGTGCCATCTGGTGGTTCAAGCTGTTTATACAGTTGCTCAATTTAAGAGCAGCTGTATAAACAGGCCAAACGCCTTTTTATTAACAGATGGATTTGGAGGAACTTGATAGTTTTTCCACAGCAAAGTGAGAGAACACTTACACTTCAGAATCGATGCTGTTGTCATGAATCATGGCTTTCAGGGCATCCGAGTTTGCTGAAGAAGAAGAGAGACAAAGTTACATGACTGTGCAGATGGGAGAGAAGAGATTAAAGGTTTTTTTGCAAATTAGCAAGGAAAACACTGTTACCGTGCACAACATCCCATGGGGAGTGTGTCAGACCAGAAAAAAAAAAGTTGGAGCAGTTTTAATAAGTTTAATTTCTGTATAATGGTCAAGCTGGGAAATAAAAGCTTGAATTTCATAAAGTGCACAAGAACAACTACCAACTGAGCTCCCATACAAAGTAATAACAGAGGCAACAGCTTAGGTACAGATTTGCATAATTTGCTCCCAGAGACAGATTTCCCTAAGGCCTGACCCTGACGCGTTCACCGACTGCACCAGGAGCATACTGTGTCCATAGATAAAGGGATCTGTGCATACTTTTGGGAAAAAATGAGAAGCACTGAACTGCACGGAGGCAGAATATAGGTGAAAGTAAGAGTTTCATGTTAGGAAACCATGTAAACATCTGATTCAAACATCCTCATATCATCAGGCCCTGCAGGGGGTTCTACAAGACATCATCCGTGGAGACCGCAACTACTTTTAGTCCTTAGGTATTATGGACTTGCTTTTGCTTTAGTGCTTTTATTTGCACAGGGCTACCCTCTGAGCTCAGAGGCACTGGATGAACAAATATAAAGAATATCAGAAAAAGAAAATTATATAATTAAAGCCATCATGAGGAACTATAGTAGGTAGAACAAGTGAAGACTTAAGAAAATCAACACTCACTCTTGTTTTAAAAGATTTGTTTTTGTAATGTGCCACCCATTTGACTTTCTAGCCAGTATTTAGTTTACCACATGTAGAGAAGTTCTTTCAGTCTACAAGTGTGAAGTTGCTGCCTCAGAGCTGTGGCTTACACCACATGCCAAGTCACAGTACAATGCGTTGTGTATATAGAAGCATCTTCTCCCTCTTTTCCAAACTGTGAATTACAAGAGTGCACAGAAGCAGGATGACATCTTTACATTGTGATTATCTGTAGATGGCAGTCTTGACTCAGCCATAAAGACTGCTACTGCTATTTATGCTCATGCCAGGGTGCTTCTGTTTATTTATACAGAGAGCACTGTTCCTGCTGCTGAGACAAAAGCAAAATGCACAGTTCACTTCCTGGGTCCCAGAGACTTCTTTCCATGAAAGGTAGTTAGAGCAAGCTCAAAACAATACAGTCGTGGATGCAGAAGTGAAACGGACACTTACATATAGTGAATAGATTCATAGTATGAAGCCTGAACTAGCTCATGTCTCCAGGGTGGCACTGGCTGTGAGTCACGGTTTGTGGACTCCAACTCTACACACAGTGATGAGTCAGTTCAGAGCTCGCCTTGTGAGGAAGGTCAGAAAGATCAACAGCAGCCATGATGGGACAACACTGCCCTCGTGTCAGATGTTAGTCATCCGGATTAGCCACCATATCAGTCAAATCAGCTGCAGAGGTGAATTCTCACACATAAGCAGACTTCAAAATATTGATTCTGCCTCACTGAGGTAGACAACTGCTGTAGTTTATCCATTTTGTAGCAGCAAAAGGTTTTTGCAGGATCATAACATCTTGTAATCATTTCTTAAACACATAGTATTCAAGTTAAACTAGAATTCTTCCTTTACACCAAGTTACATAACTACAAATACTGCGGTTGTCTCTAAGGGAAGCACTAATCTACACAGCCAGGAAATGTATTCAAACAAAGCACGCTGATTCAATTTGAAACAATGATCCTAATCTCTTCAGTCTGAACAAAAAAATGAAGAGTGCTGTGATTATATTGTTAGTAATGTCACAATTCACTTTACAGGAACAAGGCAGTCAAATAGAAGCAAAGCGCTCCTGTTCAGATAGGAAACAGTGATGCAACCAGTCGCGTTATGTAAACCAGTCACACAATTTCCCTTCAAAATCCTCCACTGTGGCCAGTTTGTCCTGATGACTAACCCTCCACCAGGCTCATCATTCCTGATCTGAACTGCTCTGAGAAGACTCCAATCTGCTACGCTACACGGAAACACATCCTTCCTGAACAGTGTGTGACAATGCTACAACAACAACGAGGTTCCAGCTGTACTGACCTAAGAGAAAAGACTTGGTCAAGGCCCCCCTCCCCCACGTTCAAAGTCCTTCTGTGTTCTGTTAAGGCCTTCTGTTCCAGTTAAGACTTGTCTAAAATAAAACCATTTCTCTCATTTAAAGATTTTGAAAAGGTGGTTCATGCATTCCCCAGTTCATTGTTGGATTATTGAAATGCTCTGTACATTGGCATAAACCAAACTGGCACACCTGCAAATGGTACAGGATGCAGCTGCTCGTCTTTTAACAGGCACATGTAAACATGAGCATATTACACCAGCTCTTTCACCCTTGCACGGTCTTCCAGTCCATTATTGGACTGATCTTAAAATACTGCTGTCTTTTTATAAAGTGTTAACTGGATTGGCACCTATTTACCTTTCTGAGCTTTGAACACAGTATAAACCAGAAAGATCACCAAGAACATCAGACCGGCTACTGCTAGAGGGTCTGTTGAGTAAAATTGTTAACAAAGTAATACATTAGGAGTAGTTTTAATATTAGACTGAATTAAGAACTTAGTTAGTAGAAGATTGACACTATGTTTGTTGATTAGTTAACTTGTTTGTTTACTTTGTGTGCGTATGATTATTTTATCATATTAAGAAAATGAATAATTAGTATTTAGTTTAGAGCATGCATAAGTTTGCTTACTTGTATGTTACAATTATGTTAACATAGTTAGTTGAGTATATCATTCTATGTGTTCACTGAATTCTTGGCCAGTATTTACTGTGTTAGCCAACTGGGGTACTGTTTAACATCAAGGGAGACTGGGTCATTAAAACACTGAATTTTAAGGTTAATAGCTTTGGCAAAGAGGGTCTACAGTTGTTTTATTACCACCACCTGGGTGATGGGACGGGGGAGCTAGAGTATATTGGGGTTTCTAGGATAGTTGAAACAGAGATTAGATCTGAGGCCAGGAAGAAAAAGACACCTTCAAGGGCAGGGCCATATACAGACACACACCGGCAAGATAGTTTAAGTAGCCAAATGGAAAGCCATGTTTTATAGAGTGTAGTTAGTTAGTTGGAAACAAAGAAAGAAGTGAGTGTAGGACTTTAGACAGAGTAGGATTTCCTCCCTCTTTAGGAAGCTGCCTTTCCCATTGGAGGAGGAAGGACGCAGGAGGGGGACGGATGGATAGATGGACCAATGGAGCAACACGAGAGGACCAGACCAGCCTACAATTGCACATTTCAAATTGTATAAGTAACTGGGTTTCAGGAGGGTAGGCGTTCCTTCTCGTCCTGAAGACGAATTGAACGGTTTTGCTGTTGAGGTTAGGGCTTCAGATAGAGATGGAACCCAGAGCTCTGTAAATTGCTTTATTCGAAGGTCTGTTCAGTTATGATAATAAATGTTTGAAAGGTGATAGTTGACTCCGATTATTCTTCATGAAGAACACGCTGCAGGTCCCAGGTCTAAGACTAGATGCTGGGGTGTCCCTGCATTTGATAACGAAACTCCCCAAGATGTGGAATGATCTGCCCATGAACATCAGATGAGCTTCAGATTTGGGGTCTTTTAAAGCTTTACTCAAGACCATTTACTTACGCTGGCATTTGCCTTGGATCAGATGCTTCTCTTGTTTTTATTTAGTTATTACATTGTGGGTTTTATATTCTGTTTGAAGCTTTAATCAGCATTCTGTGATTTGATGTTTTATGTTGTTTATACATATTTTTTTTTCCTTCCACAACTGTGGAGCACTTTGGCATAACTTAGTTGTTGTAAATGTGCTATACAAATAAAATTTGATTTGAAATGTGGGGAAACTGAAATGTTGCTGTGTTGAAATGCATCCAGAGCCTCCTCATGGTCATAAACATGCTTGTTTCTTAAAACAGACGGGGAAGTATACTGAGTAATTAACATTTATGATGCAGTCGCACTAAAATTCTGGCAGAATTTACTGACACAGTCAAAATCAGGAGAAGAAAGGAAACACTGCAGGTAGGGCTGCAACCTTCAGGAGCTAGCATGGCTAGCAGACTAACCGCTGCAGTCCTCAAAAGTTGTAAATTAAACAGTGTTTCACTCAAACATCACTGTCCTGACACAGACCACAAACAAAAAGGATCCTTCCTGCTCCAATGAGAAGAACAGAAGCTGACATTACTGACCCCCTCCAGCCCCAAAACAGTCTGGACACTGCAGAGCCTTGAGTTTTCACACTGAACCTGTCCATTTGCGACTGGTAGTGAATGTACCTTGCCCCATTCACACATACACACGAATAAGAAGTGAATTCCAGCCTGTCGGCACCATTAGGTTTATAGAGGTGGTGGTAAAGTTGGCTTTATTTGTGCTCATCATTTGGCACGTCTGACACATACCTTGGTTGTTCATGATGTAATGGACAATCTGTCCGACTGTGTCATTGTTGTCACTGAGGGTGTCATTCAGCTCTGGAACAACAAGGAGACAAACAAAAACACATACATTAGTGTCTTATAGCTATTCAAGATCATAGTACCCTGATGCAGCTTTGACTAGTCACTCACCATTAAACTGGAGCTTTACACACAGCAGTGTAACATGAGAGGTAAATGTACAATGATAACAGGTAGGGCACACAATACCACCTACAAACGTGTGTGTAAATGCTTTCATAGGAGAGCGACAACATTCTGCAGGCATGGCCTAAGTGCGTCAACAGTCGGAGCCCTTTTACCTCCTCAGTGCTAAACAAGACACCCATAAATCATAATTTAAGAGCACTTGCTAATATTACTCCTGGATCAACAATGCAGTTTATTAGTTACAACAGAAACACACACAGGCTCATGGAGCATTTTGTTCAGCTATAATCACTGAGAGATTAAAGCTCGGCAATTACACTGATTGTTAATATAAAAATATTCATTAATGCAGGTTTGGTTGAAGGTTTGGTTAACACTGCCGGAACACAGTCTGAGGCTATTCTGACAGCGTGATAAAAAAATGGCTCTTCCTGTTTGATCATCATACATCATTTCTTATGTGCATGTCTGTCATTTCATCAATTTTTATCTCAAATATAGCTGAACTATCAGCATCAATGTACTGAGAGAGAAATACGGTGGTATTTTATTTTATTAACATTTACCCATGTGTGCACAAATCAAAAATGTGAAACCAAACAATCTTCCCTCATGGCAGGGCACCAAGCAGAAACTTGAATGAGCCCTTCCACTGCACACACACCCCTTGTGAAGTACTTCCTACCGTTTCCTGTTCCTGCGCTTTTCCTCGCTTCTAATAAACCTTAGACTTTTTCAGCAATTTACGCAAATCCTCCGGTAAGTCATGGCTGATTTTAAACAGTGACAATGTAAAGGGATCTTCTTGCAGCTAATAACCACCACAAAGTGACAAAAAGCAGAAGGACAAAGAAAGCAAACAGGAAACCTGATCATGGTGAAACTGCCAGACTGGATCAAGTGAATATGAGGACAAAACAGGTTCCATTTACGCCTCACTTGATTGTTTCAATTTATGACAGAGACAGGGCAGGGCTGCTTGACAAAACATTCGCAGAAACCCACAGAGTACGGGGAATGAACACAATGCCCTGCTGGCAAGGAGCTCAGGTTTAGAAACAAGCTTGATACCTACCCTATTCTGGTAGCTTGTCAGACTTTACAACTGCGACAGTAATAACATGATTTCACAGAAGAACGGGAAACAGTGGCAAGGTGATACTTCAGAAGGAAAACGGTTGTATGTCAGATGCACAAGAAAGGCAGAGAGCACAGACTCCCACTGATTTCTGGGGAGTCAACAGTTCATTCTTTCCATAACATTCCTCATGCCTGTGATATGCTGTACGTCAGCAAACCCGTGATACCAGAGGTTTCACATCTGCACATGAGAATTAGCAGGAGGACAGAGAAAGGGACCAACTCCAATAGTCTGTGTGTCACTGCCACGCACTGCACTAGTAGAGCAGGGGGGTAAACTTCAGGCCTCAGAGTTTAGCTTCGACTAAACTCTGAGGCCTGAAAAGTCTACATCACAAAGTCTAAAACAATTAAGCATTATCTGCATCTGTAAATTAAAAAGGAAATTAAACTCAGCCTGTGCAGATTTATTTTTTGGTTCACCACACTCAGCACACCCCTAGTTAATTCGGAACATAAGTGGCGTGAATGCCAAACACATTCCTGGTTTCTACTGGCCTCCATTCATTAAAAAGACAAAGGCCTTCTCTCTCAATAGAAGAATATAATTAAGATAAGACAGTGACTTTACAGTAAAGTGGTTAAAATCAGCACAGTGCAATTTAAATTCACTGAAATTAATGGCATTTTTGAGCTTTTGACTGTAGTTTCATAGGTTTTTCTTAAGAATCCATCAGTGCAAACACTAAACACCACTTCTTAATTAATGGCACATAAAATACATGTCCCTTAAATATGTGTTCGCATTTTTAATTTTGTTTAACAAAGAGAAAGTGATAGCTACTGCTTTTTGGCAAACAACCAACCAAGTTGACTCATCTATACGCATGTTCAATATCTGACTCATACCAAGTCAATAGAGTCATACAAACCCGATAGTACCAAATAAGCGCATCAAGATCATTTTACCGCATGATTTCTGACCTTGACACCATCGTATGACAGTAAAACCCTAAGCAGACCAATGACTAATTTACAAACCAGCATTTACTTTTCCACTCACTGAAAAGCAGTATCACAGTATGGTATGGTATGGTATCACAGTCCGAGACTTTAGCTTGATAATGTACCTGTAGATGTTTGACTCGACTGGCACTTGTGTGAGCTGTCAGACGAGGTGAAAATGTGTAATACATGAAAGTGAAACCACTAAGTTCCTGCAAATGCAAACTGAACATTTCCTACTGCTTCACATTTAATGGGCAAAACAAGGTTGGTTTTATTGTGAAGAAACTAAAGGAAATACAATGCATTTATTAATCACCAAAGTTGGCATCAATTTTAATTGTGGCTGCAATTATGACAAAGTTCTTTATAAAAATGACATGCTTTAGCCCTGTAGGGAACAGGAACCTTCTGCAGAACCTAGTTCTCTACCTGCACTTTCACCTGAGCAGCCAGTGTTTAGATTTAGCTCTGGGGGCATAGTTCTACCCCCAAAAAGAGTTCCTGATCAGGAGTAATACTTTGAGAGTCCAAGTACTATGACTACCTCTGAAAACTGTCCCTTTGAAGGCCTGTGTAGCCCTACCATTTCACTCTACCCCTACATTCTAAAGAGAATCAGGACACCCATCCCACTACATGTGAACACGCAAAACGTGGGAGTAGGGCTAAGCGGTAGGGACGGGGGGAAACTGAGCCAAGTTCCCACCAATACTAATCTCTTCTCCATAAAACTGGATTACTATAAGCCTGGTTGAGCAATAATTCATAGACTTAATGAAGACATTAAGTCTTCAACTGCCACCTTTGTTTACTCAAATCTTCTTACCTCCACCCAGTTCAGGATCCTTCTGTTCTTCAAAAACCTCCTCGTCACCGAGGTCCTGGGCCTCTGTGGTGCACCGGTAGCCTTTCTTTTTCAAAATGTGGCAGATCACCACCCCAGTAAGCCCCAAGAGAAAGAAAACAGGCACCAGAACAAAGGCAAGGTATTCTGAGTTGGTCCCCGCTGCTCCACCTGCACCTTGTCCATCAGTTGTCCTGCCATCTGAAGGACAGAGAGGGACAAACAGAGTTTTAAATATTGTTGCAACTGTACAAAGAAAAATTTATTGTCCTAACACCACTGTTGCCAACCTGACATCCACAGGGTGTCAGAGTATACACAGTACACCTGAGGATACACTTGAGGTCTGAGCCACTATGTAACAGCACTTTCCTGGATCAATCCAGTGTACTGTTGTCTTTGCCCCTTAACTGCTTGATCTGGTGCAAGCTGTGTCACCTCTTCAGAGTTCTGAGGTCTCATTCAGTGCAAGAGGAGCAGAGAGCGAAATGACAAAATAAAACTAGGAATGGAAGGGTAGGTAACCAGAAAGGCAGTTAGTTCAGTCAGAATTTTTGCTTTAACTACAGTTTAAAGCAGGGAAGGACATCCCCAACTGAAGAGACTGAGGACAGCTGAAAGACAGCTTTACAGGTGTCCTATAAACTGTTGGTAATGAGGATGGGAGCACAGTGTTTTCACGCAAATGCTTCAGACCATTAAGTGCAACACTCCTGCTCCTAATGTAAAATTAACATTTATAGTCAGCTTTTATTGAACATAAACAGTGGATTTGAGCCTGCTGAAACACAAATCCAGTCTATATGTAGCAGGGTTGGTTATTTATGTAACTGACTGCAGCTAAACAAGAGCACAAGGCTCATAAACTTTACCACTCTAGCTCAAGGTTCCTCTGCTCACAGACATACTGTACACATCAGACTTCAGACCCCAAAACAAGGATCAACATGCTTTCACTTCATATTACTTGACACTTTGGAGCTAAAAGTAGAGATTTTCATTACCTGTGAATCTGCCAATTACTTTCGATCGATCATTTAACTCTTAAAATGACAAACATCACAACTTCCCAGAGCACAACACATCTTTAAAGTGCTTGTTTTGTCCAACCAAAAGATACTGATATGACAGAAAAGCAGCAAACAGCCACTCATTTTTGTTGGAATGATTAACAGAGTATCTAAATGTTTTTTTTAAATCAACAAAAGTGACTGTCTAAAGGTCGCAGCTTTAAGAAACTCACTGGATTCCATTTACATGATTAAATATTTCTTCAGTTGTAACTTACATTTCAATGCATTGAGACTGATCAGGTGCAAGGTCAACACACAAGAGGGTTTTTGTCTGTTTTCCAGTTTTTAATCAGCACATATGAGACAAGTTGGAAAGAGATCATAAAAGGCAGAATCCTTAGTCGTATCAAGATCAAATCAAACCTTCATATTTTGAAGTACACACCACTGTGTGTTTAGGCATGTAGCTGCATATCCCTACGTCTCCTGATCTGTGCTGGCATTTGTGCTCTTCTACTGCCCCAGTTCCTGGGTGTATCAGACTGAACACACCAATATAATAGAGACCACCCTCTGATCCCTGACCGCCCATGTGCTTCAGTCAAGTGACGCCCACACTAATGGGCCGTCCTGGCATGATCCCAGTCCTCTGAATGTATTAAAAGCATTCAAACAAAAAAAAAGACTAGAGACTGGCAAACAGGTTGAACAGAGTCCTTGAGGAGGATTTACAGGCGAGTCATGAATCTCTTAGCAACAGCTGGTGCTGTGATGGTGTCCTGAGAGAAAGAGCACCACAAGACAGGCATATCCAAACATCATGGGTGTGGATTCACATTCACACTGAATGAATTTCATAGAAAAAAAGAAATGCAGCTTGACATTTTTATTTTCCTTGAAGCATTTCTGCTCAGCTTGTTTGCCAAATAAATTCAAAACAAGAGTTGGTGATGAGGACTAAACAGGGTCCTTGGCCTTTCACAAGCTGCACACTCTACATGGAAAACAGAAAAAGTTCTGGCATTATAAAGGTTAAAAAGAAAAGAGCAAGGCTTCTCCTGGAAGTGGACAAAGAATACCTGAGCATTCCTTGGAGCATGTGATTTATGATTCATTTCACTAAAATCTTGAAAGGTTGGTAACAAACTAATACAAATCCATATATACATACAATACAACCTCAAGATAACACAGCCTTTAACTTTGTTAGGACCATAACTAGGATGGGCTGATGGTCATTATTCGTACTAACATACAGCAATATAAAATGTATAAAGTTCACAGCTAGTCTAACTCTGGAAAAAAAAACTTGAACTGCCTTAAGCTGTGTGAAGATAGGATAATTAACTTATGTGTAGAGTTTTCTGACATAACTTTGCCTAAAAGCTCAGTTAGCTGGTAGCTGCATTTTCCATACAAGTTCACATCAACAATTCATCAATTAAGTGTAACTTAATTAGCTATTTGGACAAATAAGAAAACCTTTCCGGGGAAAGGGTTAGGGAAATTTTTGATCCACTTTGATTACTTAACACCCACACGGTAATTTAAAAAAAAAAAAAGCTTGAAAACTTACGTTCATCGACAGTGGAATTAGCCATTGACAGAGAAGACCGGAACTAACTGGTAAGGTGGCGGGGATGTTTCGGAGAGAAGGCCGTTGAATAACTGTACGACCGCCAGAAACTTATGGCAAAACTAAAGTAAAGGAGGGGCTTGTTACTGACAGGAACACGTTTCCTGTTTCCAAAAGAACGAATACATCCTGCACTTAAAGTGGTACTGCCGCCAACAGAGAGCAATTCACAGGAAGTGGAGCAGGAGGTGTCTCTGACAACTACTTCCGTGTTTGTTACTATTTGTCTACGGAAGCCGAGAAAGGCCATACAGCAGTTTAATTTGTAATGGCAGTGTTGTTTCGAGATTTGTTCTCCTGTCCGCAATACCTGTATTAATAATTTGGCCCCAAAATTTACTTGCAAACTATATGCGATAGTCTCGCAATTCTGACTCCACAGCCCTAATTCTGAATCATCGTTTGAATCCCTGTATAAAACGGACTCTCTTCTTCCAGTAATGGCTTCATTCTTGAATTGAATTTCTTGCTGACCGACCTGTTTGCAGTTGAACCCCTTTTTGCACAACATAACATTTTTGCTTTTTAATAAACAAATTCTAATTGATTTTAATGTTTTTCATGCATCAATTGCTTTGATTTTTGCATCAAGGTCTCAGATATATTTTGAAGAAACTGTGATTAAGTTTAAGTGATGTTTGATTATGAAAAATAGTGACAAAGAGCTTTAAATTACAACTACTTTAATGTGTGTTCCGATCTGGTGTCATTGCTAAGTCGCCATTGTGTTTTGGGCATGGAAAGACCCAAAATGCAGACACAAACTCTGGTTGTGATAGTTTATCAGTCTTTATTCAAATAATAAGAAACTAAAAGTACTGAAAAAACAGAACTAAAGGTTAATAGAATGGTCAGAAAACTAAACTCTGGTAACAAAAACAGAATGACAAACATACAGAATCTAAAACTGAAGTAGCACAACGTCAAACTAACAGGTGTCCAGAAACAGGACGTGAAGGCAAAAGAACCAACCAGGTGTGGACATCAAGGACAGAGCACAAGCGAGGCATGGATATCAAATGAGCCAGCAACCAGACCAAGGGAAGGAGGATATAAAGACAGGAGGCCTGGTGGTAATGAGCAGCAGGTGGAAGCAATGAACAGAAAGGACAGGAAACTAACCAAAATAAAAGCACAAAACAGGAAGCAGGACACAAATCACAACAGTCCCGTATTAGCTGGACCCAATGTACCAACACACACACCGAGAGTGGGATATAAAGTAGAGTTTATTGTATATGAAAAAGCCAGTTTACTGGATGGGAGAAAGAGATAGCTGTCGGATTGCTTGGCTTTTTTCAGAACTCAGGCAGCTCTCCCCCGGCCAAGGCTGGGAGTGTCAGTGTTGCAGCAGGTTAACACACTGGGTCCAGTCGAGTTGCTGTGTTAACACAAAAACTTTTATTTTTCTCGTACTCATTCAAAATACAACCATCATCGGCTCCTCTCTTGCACTCCTCACTACTGCCCCCAAAGCCCAAAAAAATACAGAGCTCTACACCAGAAAAAGGAGGTGTGTCCCAGCACTTTCACGGCACCTCCGGATATTGCATTGAGAGGCGTTCAGGAGCGGCCAGTATCTTATCGCATTTGACTTTGAACTTGCACAAAAAATATAATAAAAGAAAATAAACATTGTGGGGTGTCTTAACATATGCACGCAATAGCCCATCAATAACTCAGTTGTTTGTTTTTTTTACCAGGTCCCCTGCAAATAAACCATATTAACTGGTTACCTCTGAACAACAACCTGGCAAAGACCCAGTCTCCCACATCAGGCAGGCTGGATTTCTGGGACAAACGGGAACTGCTACAGCAAGGGGTCTGACTTGGTCAGGCCCTTCCTTCCTAGCCCTCCAGGACAAGAGGGCTAGCCTTGTTCCCTCAAAAGATGAGGACGTGAGGTTGCAGGGGTCTGGGCCAAAGTCCGGGGCCAAGGATAGGGAGAGCGCACCCAACTGAATGGTGAATGGTGCCATAGTGCTGCAGGTCTGTCTCCCAGCCATTGAACTCTTCTACTTCTTAAAAGACAAAACAATACAAGATAGCATGTTGTCAGGGTTTTTAAATAATGTTGAATTGCTTAGTTGGACAAATATCTGTTTTCTTGCTCTACAGAAAACATTAAGCATGTATGTGGTGTGTCTCTCCAGTTACCTTTTTCTTGGAGAACAGCAGGTATGCTGTTCTCTGCCTGACAGACTGAGGTGCCTGTTGTCTCAGTGACCTCCTTGTCATTGTACGTCAACCAACGATTCTGCTGGTAAACACCGTCACATATGTAGTGGCCTGAGAGGAGAGGACACATTTATTAATGATACACCTGAAGAGGAAGTAGCTTCATAAACTCATATTCAGCATGTGTGGCTGCCAAAACACAACCAAACACTTACCAAAGTAAGCTGTGAAGCCCAAATGGCTGATGATGCTCACCAGAGAGTAGTGAACCTTTGTCTAGAAAGAAGCACAGTTAGCAACAGTTAGCTGCACATTTCACCACAAGTATTCTAGACAGGTTACTTTATGTATCTGTAATTTATGTACCTGTTTGGTGCTACTGGGTCTAGGATTCACAACAAAATTCCTTGATAAAATGATGGGGCAGAACACCTTTTCCAGTCTGAAAGCTGGGGTCATTCTGAATCTATTCAGTTGGAGGATCAACACACTGTTGACAGAAAAGAGATCTAGGAGAGCTGGTCAGACACAAACTGAAATAGGAACACAAAATGAGGAAATGAAGTGAAAGGAATTGCCTGGCACCTGGCTGTACCATGGTCAGCCTCTCATTACTCACTTTTGCTGGGTCAAGAATGATCACTTCTGTGAGGACTCCTCAGCACCACATTTGCAGTGATACTCCAACTGGTTCTCCTGCAGCAGGGGACAGAAATAAGAAGTTTCAGTTTAAATCTTTTCATGAATGACACACAAAACCATGTTTTGACTGATAGCAT
>NW_018127992.1:1308442-1325622 GCF_001952655.1 Monopterus albus
TTCCTGCAGACACCGTGTCACTGATCCTCCAGGCACCGGGTCCAGGGAGAGGTCAATATAATCCTCCTCGCTCCGAGACTGGGCTCTGCATCTGCAGAATAAAGAAACAAGAGCCAGAGAGTTCATGACAACATATCCTGAATGAGAGGCTTTATACCACAAATGCGGACGAACATTTTTATATGGTCAACACAGGAAATCTTAAAACCCTGACTGTGGATTCTTACCCTTTGCAGGTTCTGGTGCTCAACATCTGGAAAGTAATATAAGCATTTACAGGGCAGGTGTAACTGATGCCCAGCTCGAACGACAAAGATTTCATCCTGTTCAGCACGCAACTGAGGAATTTATGGGCATCCTGCACAGAAACATCCAAGAGTTTTTACACAAACATTTTTTTTAAAATATCAATGTGGTACTATGCTGTGTATTACGAGTAAAAATCACACTAACTTTCTGACAGTTGTACTTAAACTCTGAGTTAAACTCAGCAACAGCCCTTTTAAAGTCAGCCAGGACTTCTTTCTTCTCCTGGGTATTGCTGGGGGAGCAGCAGCCTGCAACTGCCACAAAGTCTCTGGAAAAGAAGGTGTTTTTTTAGTTTTTGTTACTTCCTATTGATCTATAAAGTTAGTAGACAAACCAAACGGTGCTAGCATCTGTGTAAATGTGTGTGTGTTGCTGTACCTGATGAGCTGACATTTAGGGTGAGTGCTCCACACCTTCTTCTGCCTGTTGACATCATGAATTAAATGTTTCAGCGTCAGAAGACCTTTCAGAGTAGAGTTCATGTGGCAACTCTGCGCCAGGTTGGGAAACCTTAAACACAACAAGATGATGACTATATGTATCATCTGTATATGAGAGGTTACACTAAACCAAATCTAGGAGAAACATTTGTTGTGTGTATGAGTCTCTGTGCCAGGGCTTACTCAAGGCAGACCAGATCTTTGTTGGGGCAGTCCTTCATGATGCATGAGGTAAACTGATTTTTTAAGTGTCCATATATGTTTGTCCAGCAGCTGGTGTTGTGGGAGTCTGCCTGTAGACCCTGACCACGCCTGGATTCAAGGTTAACAAGCAACTTCAACATTCTCTTCTTTTTTACTGCTGGTGTCATTTGAGCTGGACTTGTAGTTTGTTTGGACTTGGGTCAACTTATCATGTGACTCGTCATTAGCCATTTCATAGGCAGAGGCTCCTTCATCAAGTGGTGCCGCTTTGTTCTGGACACTGGCTTCACCACCCTCTGATTCCTTGATGGCAATGACACTGGTGCTAATAGATAACAAATGTTATTCTATTGCATGATCCAGTCATAGGAATGAACAACATAAACTTCAATTAATTAAAGCAGTAACAGAAGATATACAAATCTCTTACATGTTTTTTGAGGCAGAGGATGTTTGGAGGTTCTCATCTTCTGCCTTATCTTCTTTCAGTGGTGCCTCTTTTTTGGTTTTCTGTTGGTTACGAACATATAAACCCAGTTAAACTCAGCTGGAACCAACACAAATAACTACAACACTATGTTCACAGAAATTATCCACAGTATTCGACTCTCTTAAACATACTTTCTTATGAGGGAACCATCTCCACCAACAGGAAACCTTTGATTTGTCCTGTGGAGCCTGCCAGAGTCTCAGGGACCACACCTTTTTGCTCCGGGTCATCCTCCACATTGACACTGGTAATAATCAAAAAATACACATGATTATTCAACTGTGTGCTGTTATCAAAATGCCTCTGTTGTCAATCCAAAAACAAATATTTAGATATTTATGATAGTGTGTACCTGTGTATCCTTACAAATTAAGTAAAACAGTTTACAAGATATGATAATAAGCAAAGTAAAGCATTTACTATACCTCTTATATGAGCTGGAGCTTTGCTTTTCTCCAGTTTCCACACCAACTTCATGTATCTTCTGGTAAAAATATATAAAACGTGCATGATTATTGTGAACAGTTCAATACCTGTGCAAGCAAAGGCAACACGTTGTTGCCTCAGACATGCTTTGCTGATGCTGTACAAGTGTTATGGGATATTAGGACAGCAGCCCTGTAGGAAGAAGTGTGTAAAAGTGTTTATAAATACAAAATTATACATTAAAACCTGAACATCATTATTAAAGACAACTAGTAACTACATGTTTAGGAAGTACAATAGGAGGGAGACAGGGGTTGATTGTAACACCTTTGTTTGAGCATCACTAACTCAGTGGCTGTTTGTGCTCTCAAATTTTGAAACACGGTATCTATATTTGTCTACTACAAATAAAACTTAATTGGACAACAACTACACAATCACAGATTATGTGAGTTCATGTCAAATACAAAGAGTTTCGTTGTTACAACCTACCCCAGTGGTGGGGTAGGTTGTAACAGTAGCTGGACGTAACAACAAGACATAATTTTCTGAAATAATATCCAGACTATCTAAATTATGCAAGGATGATGATCACACACTTCAGGAGGAGTAGCCACTATCACCCTCCCCTGCACATTGCAGGCACAGTGGTACAGGTGGTCTCTAGCTTCAAGTACCTTGGACTGCACCTCGATGACAACCTCACCTGGTCCATCAACATAGCCAGCATTGTAAAGAAGGCCCACCAACGCCTCTACTTCTTGAGGAAGTTGACACATGCTGGCCTTGGCCCTCCTGCCCTCTTTTCATTTTACAGATGTGTAGTGGAGAGTGGCCTGACCCATTTCTTCAACATGTGGTACAGAAAATGCAGTGCAGCGGGTGGTTAAGGCTGCACAGAGAGTCAATGGAGGCAAATTACCACGATCAACAGCAGCTGGCTGCTGCAGGAGCAGAGCCACCAGCATCATGAAGGATCCCATTCACCCTGCACATGGTCTGTTTGCCCCACTACCTACAGGGAGAAGACTGGATGGCATTAAGGCCAGAACCTCTCGCCTTAAGTCCAGCTTCTTCCCTGAAGCTGTTAGGCTGATGAACAGTACATCATGCAGTGACAGGTTTTAGATGCTGCTCATTAAATGCAATATTTTAACTATTATTTTTTTAGGAGGATTTATTTAGACTTTTTAACTTATTTATATATATTAAGATTCTACTGGGAATGAGTATCGTAATTTCATTCTTTCATGTTTTCGTGTACCATGATGGAATGACAATAAATAAACCTTTGACCTTTGAAATTAAACCATAGAAACTGGTGCTTTCGGTTATAAATTAAGTCAAGCCACTGTATCTGCAATAATGCAAACTAGGCAAAAAATTTTCTTGATAAAAAATACTTTTTGTAATTTGAAAATCTGCTTTTTGTTCATAAAATCCATTGTGTTGTTTGCAGAGACATGCCACTTCTCCTGTCACCTCAAAAATGAAATGGGAATTTTTGATAGTGACATCATCATCACAGCTCCTTTCTGGCTGGTTAAACCATCTGTGTTGCAGTTTACCCGGTGTTACAGTCATTCCTGGCCTCCCCTACTTCCGCCAGCTGAAGTTTGAGATGTCCTTTCATTTGTGCAGTGGTTTCACCTCATGTGACACAAAATGTATGCGGTACTGTCCTCTACTAGACACAGTCATCCTGCTCACAGCTGAATATGTCCAATCTTTACAACAACAACAACAACAACAAACTGCACACCATTAACGCTGCATTACTATGTTCTGCTATTTGTTGTTGTTGTTGTTAGCTGATATAATTAGGTTTCGTCATATAATGGCACAGCATCGGTCTGACATAATAAATATTACATTTCTTAAAAAATACCCTTCATATTCAGTGAAATCTATTTGAAAATATTTAAATGTCAAGTGCATTCACTCGCAGATAGTTTTCTCAGAAATATGACATAGAGGCATTAGTGCATGTTGTTTATAGCATGTAAAACTCTTTATTAGTGCCTGAAATAAAATATCCAATACTTACAAAATGGTAAACATGACAGTACAGTAAGCTGGTCTGAATAGCTGCAGGAAAGTACAACCACCTGTCAGTAGCTCGCACCAGTTGGTTGCACCAGACTTCTGACCAGATGGCTGTGAACAGTTCACCCAAAGAAATGCTGTAAATCTAAATTAAAAACCAACCAGTCAAACAGAAACACATGTTAAGGTAGCTGCAGTTTAAAGCTGTTTGTCGCTATTTGTTACAAACTTCATCTAAAAAGAATTTTCTTCAAAACCTCAGTGGAATGAAATGAGGGCAGCTCTCTTCAGGGCCATTTAATTCCGTGTTACTATAAAAGAACATCCATTAATGGAGGTTTGATAGTATATTATATTTAATATTACATTAACACTGAATTTACATCTGATCTATTGATGAATAATACACAATTCCGCAGCTCCATGCAACTCTTGATGTTTCCTGCCTGCATGAAAAACTTGTGGTTGAGTCTATAAACAAACACACTCAGTCCAACCTAACAACCCCAAAATGGCAGTGAGCCCAGACTAGACTAAAGACTGGAGCAGAAAGTGACATTTAGGCAAAGACTATGTTGAATGGGGTGCCCACATGGTGGCAGAGATGGGCCAGTTTACTGATAATTACAAAATTCAGCATTTCTGATTATGCATATATTGTTTAATTAGGTAAGTGATGCATTTTAATAATACAATACAAATGACAAATACAGTTTAACACCAAGTGCATTCACTCAAGTATCGTACTTAAATACACTGTTCAGGTATCTGCTATAACTGAGTTTTTTTTTAATTTTCTGCTCTTTATTGATCTGGGTGGGATATTCACAAGCTACAAAGGTATTTATGTTTATTGCAGTGTAATCATGATAAAATATTGACAGATTGGCAGACAGATTATCTCAAACACAGTAACACAAGAAAAAACGCCTGCTGAAATAGATGCTATGCACACACACACACACACACACACACACACAGAATAGAATCTATAGTGATATTATTTATTAGATTTTTTTGTTTCATATTCCTGTTTGAAACAAAGTGTGTTATTGTAGTAATGCTTATTTACACCCACGAATGTGCCCTACATCTTCTCTATTTACAGCCACTCGACGAACCACCCCGTCGGCCGCGTGCCTTCAGAGAATAAATGACAAGTCAACATGTTGGAAGCACGTTGACATGTGCATGCCGGAGCCATGACGCTGCTGTAAGTACAAGACAAACGCGCCTCTCAAACAGCCTTAGAGATACTGTCGGGAAGATGCACTGCCTTCTTGGCAATATTCATGTAGTTTCTCAAAATTAATGCCTGGTTTCAAATACAACTATAGGACAAAGTTGTTTGATTTATACTTTTTGAAGTCGTAAGCATAAATCTTCAGGGAATTATTAGATAAATACTGTTTTGGTGCACAAGGTCCTGACCTTATCATTTGCTTGGTCAAAATTTTATTTAAAAAATGTACTTTAATAATATAGAAATAAAACATCACAAAGCTAAAATAATGATCTGATATACAAATAACATACATCTCAAGATCTTCTTATTATAGTTTTAGATAGATAGATTTAACACTACTGAAACTGCAACACTAACTCTGTAACTGCATTATCACAATAGCCACTTCACAAGACAAGATGTCATTGCGCTACCACTATGGGTATTACGGTTAACCCAACAGTGTGGGCACGGTTTACGCCCTCTCATGTTGTTTGGAAATGAACTCAGCCCCAGTCACTCTGCAACGTGACAACCAAGCCCCGTGCCGCTTTCCACGCCCACCTCAGCCAATCAAAAGGCGCATGGGTGGGTTTGGGCGGGGACACGGCCTCATGGTGTCCAATCACGGTGAAAGATTCAATATTACTTGCCAGACCTTGCACTCGCACGTGTGTCCCTACGTGTAAACTACTGTTGAGGGGTGGGGCGAACAAAAATTGTCTAGAGAGTAAATACAGATAACTAAGCAAAGGCAGTCGATGCTATCAGGATTTATTGTTTCACAATTTAGGGTTGCTGGTCGTGAAATATCAAAGCTGTTATTATCGTTTTGGAACATATGTAAGGTAAGCGGGGGACGGATTTGTGTTGTTGTCGTGTTTGCATGCGGCTGAGCTAGGATGCTAGCTGTTCATGCAGACTGCGTTTATTTAGCTGTCTTCTATTATACCCGTAATATATGGCTTAATACTATATAACGCTTTATAAATTACTATAGTTTACAGGCAAAACTTTGTTGCTGTTAGTTGGTGTTGCATATAACATGTAGTTATTTTTTTCTTGATTTAAGAGAAGCTGTCAGTCTCCGTTTCTCTGGGGTGGACACACATGGACATGGTTGTTGCACAATGTAATGCAATAGTTGCAAAATGCGCCACTGATCACTTTATGAAGTGTTGTGTTTGCTTTATGCTTGCTAACAATGGCGTAAATCACGTTGTGCTTTTTAAATTTTATGAATAACTATCAAATGAACCATTCATTGAGTTATTATTCGTGCAGATGGGATCCTGGGTGTGCAGCCTATTCACAGTCCTCATTTTTATGTTCTGCTGTGAAGGCACTTTCTTGCTCACACAATGAAATTAGATCATGCATTAAGTTTAGAAAGCCCCATTTGAAATATTGTCACACACTGTTGAAGTTTGGCATTTATTTTAGAGTTCTGTGTTCAGATATTTATTATTCATAATTCTGTCTGAGCTATTGAAGCAGTAGTAAATGTTTTGCAGTTTGTTTTAACTGCACCTTGTTTAATTGTTTATCTAAACTCAGTTCATAGTTCTGATGTGTTTGTGGCTACACTTCTGTTCACATAGATCATATTCTCCTTGTGAGCCAGTGTTGTTACAGGTTGTTAAAGGTGCAGTGCTACTGTAAAATCCTGTGCTTGCCAGCTGCAGTCCACGTACGCCTGTGCATTGTGCTTCTGATTTTTTCTGTAATAACTGTCATCTAGTCCTAGACTGGAATCTCACAATATAGAAAACATCACACAGCCCTAGCAAAACCTGTTCAAAGCACATATTCACTTAGAAAGTGTCAAAAAATTGAATGGCAAGCTTGTATCTATACCATCATCCACTGTGTACGTGTTTCACAGACAGTACCGTGCGCCACACCACATACATCAAGTGCAAAGCAGCTGAACAGAGACATGAACAAAAAAGTGCACAGAGGCAAAATTTAACCTTCCTTCGTATAATGTGAGAGCCAGTAATAAGTCATAGGGACCACTGTGGGTGGGCACCATAAAGATGACTCTTATGCTTATGCATAAGCATGACCAGTTTTGACACCAGTGATCAGCACCAACTTTGCATGCGTGACAGAGGAGGTGTGAGATGGCAGGCACTGGTTTAAGCAGTGTGACCTATACACTCCGAGTGGTTCACCAGCAGTGCTCAGTTTGGCCTCTGACAGGTGAAGCAGAAAAGGAGGAAGCCAATCTTACCCCCTGTTTTGGCTGCAAGAGCATTGTTTGGACCTTTATTGGCCACAGAAAATCACAGTTTCCTAGAATCTGTAATTCTACTATAAACTGAAGCAAAATGCTTTAAAAAAGGTGAAAGACAAAAACGTTTGAGGCTAAAATTGAAAGAGGTGGAGAGATTTAGGGAGAACGGTTAAGGTTGTCTTTGGTGTTCTCAGACAACAGTAACACAATCAAGGCCTCATAATTTACTACAGGCTGCTAAGAAACAACTCACTGGTGGCTCTTAAACATGCCTCAGGTGTTAGGGTTTCCATGTTCCCTTAAAGGGGAGCTGGTCTTACAATTGACAGTTATTATTCCCAGGTCTGGTTTCAGACTTTTGCACAGTTTCTTGTTTTATTGCTATTACCCATTTGTTGCCTTCACTTATCTCTGTATTTATCACAGGGGACTTTCAACAAAGATATGTGTACTGTTTATTATGACTGTGCATATCTGGTGTTTACAGGCTTCATGTTACACTTAGATACGATTCTGTGCTTAGTTTTGCTGTCAGGTAAACTACATCAAAGTGTGATTATGCAAAGTGGATTTCATTAAATAGATATCATAATTCCTCATAATTTCAGAAAAGTGGAGGGATTTGGAAGAGTTGCTTGTGTTGTTTACAGTAGAAGCTTGATATGTAAAATAGAAGTGATACTAAAGATGAGTAAGACTGGCTTGTGATTTGAGGCTGATAGGAATACAGTTTTTTGTTATGCTACAGTTATCAAACAAAACAAAATGTCTTGACTCTGTTTTTTACGTCCTTAAGAGCATATTTCCTCCATATCTTGCTGTATTTAGTATTCATAGTTTTCACGTGATGTCATATCCTTATAGGACCACCCAAGGCTTTCTCTGCCTGCCACTTACATTTACCGGGTTTGTTTAGCCAAACTGCCAGATAGACATTGGAAAAAACAGTTTCGATTAGATTTATGTCATAAGATATGGTGTCAACATGACCAAAATATTACTGCCTTGTCACTGTTCGCCCTAGAACGCTGACTACACTGACCCTGAAACTAACAAGTCATGGATCAACCTTAGGTAACTAATTAACATTTTGCTTTGTCGATGACGAATTTCTTGTGCTTTACCTCTGAAACGGCAACATTATTGACCTATCCGCATCTAAAATGCATATTGCTGTCTGTATTTTTTAAGCTTTCATCCTGGCAGCAGTGTAAGGGGAGGGATTCGCCACAAGATATATGTAAACATCACCAAAGTTGGGCTCTAGCAGGGTCTTTGCTGTTATGGGGCTTAGCCACACACATAAGGTGCAGGGCAGAGGTGAGTCACAGCAGTGCAGACAGGGGGGGTCAACCCTGGACCCTGGCTGCATTCTCAAATACTTCCCATTGGGCAATGGCGCCACCAAGGGGCAATGACCCCCACCTAACATTGCTGCCCTCCTAAAGGACATGTGTAAATGTCAGCATGGTAAAAGTGATGACAATGATGCTGAGGCAGGACCTAGCAAAGATGTATGTGTAGACAGTGGATGTCTTGTGTGGTGATGCCACATCCAAACCCTGCTGAATGGCTAGAGAAATGCACAAATCACTTATTGACCTGTTTTTTATTCAGTTTTGTATTTTTTCCATTGTTGTTTAGCATTATTTATTTATGTGTACATAGTTAATTTGAAGTGACCGTGTTTTAGTGTTTATTAGTGTGCAATCCTGTGAAAACTTAATATTTTGTAACGTGATTCCCGCTCCTTTAAGAAGCGCATTATGTGTAGCCATAGTGTGACGAGGCAGGTCTAGTTTTGTTGTTGCTGTTTGTGTTGTTTTTTTTTTCCAAAACGAGTTTCTTGGCCTCACAACTTAAATGTACAGCGCACTGATCCTGAATCAGCCCTTTGCTTATTCGGGAGACAAGCCTGGAGGCGGAGTTGTGACCAGTGTCTGGCAGACCGTCTGTGAGCATGACCCCCGTTGCAGGCAGCCCGGCCTCTGCCGCGCGCCCTCTGTCATTGGTCCAGCGCGACGGCCAATCAGCAGCCGGCGAGGCTTGCGGAAACACCGCCTCGGACACGTGCCTTATGTACACAAGAAGCAAAGCGGGCCCGATCTGCAGAGCAAACGCTGCACTACACTGTACGGTTGCTTGTGGAGCTGCGTCGATTCACGCTACTAACGCTCACCACCGATTTTTTTAGTGCATGGATAATATCGATGTGTTGCGATGCGCTTGTTTGCGAAGACGTTTACCACATGTTCGCGCACGGGGCCACACGACACCTTCCTGCAGCCTCCATCAGTAGGTTGCAGTAGGAAAGTGTGCCATGTTACCGTTTCAGGTATCCTTGTCTTTCTTGTGGTAATGCGTTCATATAGCCTGTAGTAGGAAACAGTGACTGTGCACTTTGGCTCTTCTTCTTTGCACACTGGGCGTTGTTGTAAACGTCTAGATATAAGGGGAAAACTAGCAGGCTTGAGATTTACATTGGGGTTAGAGCTTTAAATGTTAATTTGTGCACAGTCTTTGTTTTATATAGACATGGCATGTGTATGTGGCATGTCTGGTACTACTGTGTATTTACAGTACAACAAACACAATGATTGCCCAGTAACACTGCAACTAGGGATACAATGCAGATTTTTGTCATTGCTGATTAAACTGCAGGTTACTTTTTGAAAGAATCAATTAGTTGTTCAACCAGTAAACTCCTAGAAAATAGTGACTAGTGACCATCACTTATCACTGTTACACTGGCAGTAATGCGGTATGACTGTGCTAACTTCAGTGATGTGGAGTCTTATACATTTTTAATGCTTTTATGATTTTATTAACCCTGATTCACAGGGCTAGTACGTTAAAGAGGAGTGTAATGTGGACAGTGGACGGTTCTCCAGTGCAGCACATTTACTGTGGCACGTATTGCTGCCAACACCTAAGCTTAGAATAATTACCTCAGTGTTTCCCTGTATGGTATATCTGTGTACCTTTTGACTAGTCATGCCAAGAATCAGGGAAAAGTTGAATTAAAATGAAATTTGAGCTGCGTGCCCACCAGAGCTGGCCACGAGGCCACACCTGGAATTTGCCCGTTTTACAGCCTTCAGTTGAAATAGACTGGAGCCAGAGCGAATACTTGCAGGACAGAAGTGTAATTACATGCATGACACCCCAACTAAGCAGTAGATGTTTTTCCTCTGTGTCACCCTGACTGCCCTAATATGTGGTGGTCACCCTGTACCAAAATGCACCATGGGATAATTAAGATGCATGCAAATCACTGCTTTGTGTCAGGTGTATGCTGAGTTGACAAGTGAACAAGTGTTGAGCAAGGCAGCATTGACCAGATAATAGCAAGCAGCAAGATATTTTCAATAGTCTTTCCCAAGATATTTCCCGACTTGCATAATCAGAATCTGGTCTTGCTGAGTGCATTTCCTGTGAATAATTTGAGTGGGGTGGGTGGCGTAGTGGCTCAGTGGTTTGCACTGTTGTGTCACAGTGCTGGGTTCAAACCTGACCTGGCTGGCTCTGGTACTGAAATGTGAAGTTTGCATGTTTGTGGGGTTTCTGTCCAGTGCTCCGCTTTCCTCCCACAGTCCAAAGACATGGATGAGGTTAGCTGGACACTCTCAGTTACCTGTAGGTGGGAATGTGACTGTTGTCTGTGTTTAGCTTTCCTTGTCAGCTAAAAGGCTACAGCAACATTTAAAAACAACTAAGCAGAGGACCCATTACAGCTGGGTCAGCAAGTAGGTGGGTGAGCCACGATGGCACGTCCAGGTGTTCTAGTAGCCTGAGCGTAGTTCACCACTGCCTCCACCCACCGCCATGTGTCTTTGCCATCACCCCATAGAGGTATGCATGGATGCCAGTGTGCCTCACACCCACTCATGCCCTACTCGCATATTTCCAGATCATGACCGCTCCTTCCCCCTCCCAGGTCAGCCACAGCGCACACAGTTTGTCATGTGCAAGTGTGCACCATCCATCTGACTAAACATAATGCTGATTAGCATTTCACGGCTTGTGAGGAGGCAGCTTGGGTGCATAGAAGCAACATCACATAAATGTGTGTAACTCCAATGTGTGCAGTTGTTCACCTCCCATTCCCAAGTTGTTACATTTGTTTTAGTTAATTCTGAGTTTCATTTGTCATCAGCTGCCCACACCGGTCAGCTTCCAGCTGGTAGCTGCTCTGAACCTAGTTAAATCTGTCCCAAACAAATTCTGCATTAAAGTATAAATTTGACAGGACTGACGACAGAGGCTGGTCCTCGGTCGTCTTCTGGTTGCGTCTGTGGGGCTTAAAGGATTACGGGGTGTTTCCCTTCCCGTGGAATAAATAGCAGTAGACTTTTACTTGCGTAGGTGGTGGTCATGTATACTATTTATAGGTAAACCCTAAATTATATAAGCCCTCTGATGCTGAGCTTTGTTCCCTCATCCTGGCATACTGTTTGTTTTTGTCTGACCTCTGGGTAAAAGGGGACTGAGCTATGACGACATGTAGTTTTAGTGTTTACGCAGGTACACCTGATTTATTTTCAGATGCATGAAAATAGGAGTAGCAGCTTATAGTCACTCTCTTCTTCAAATGAGGTGAGTGGTTTTTTTTTCTGCAGTAGATAATCTGCGTAAAAGTCTAACAGTAAGTCTAACAACAACCACGGACTCAGTCTGCACCATGAGGCAGGGAAAGCATTTCATGGTCACATTTGAATCTTTCTTGGAGGCCAACATGACAAGCTAAGCTTGATAAGCATTGCTTTAAAAAAAATCTTTTTCTAGCTGTAGTCCTTGGGGAGAAACTGGTGAAACCCTGAGAAGTGTTTTGTAATAATCTTCATTCTGCTACCTTGTCCATCTCTCTCTTTTCTGTCACCTCAGGTAGCCCTTAGCACCTAGATCAGCACATCTTCGACACAGAGTGAAGAGGACGTGTTTTGTGCCCGACAAGAGCTGTTTTTCTCACTCTCCCTCACAACCTCTCATCCCATCTGTTGGAGCACTTACGCCAAGGCTGTTTCATAACCACAAATTCATGTCTTCATTACACTGAGTGACACTTTTTCTTAAGATGGTTTAAGATCATTTGTGGTCTTTTGGAAGATTTTTCAGCCATTTTGAAACCTGCACTTTTTGAGACTCTTCTAAGACGGGCTCAGCGCCCAAAGCACTTTAATTCAACAGCTTTTTGTTTTTGCTGGAGAAACCATGAATTTTTCTCCTTAGGTCATTTAACTAGAGAATAACAACTATGATTCATCTGTGCGTACATAGTAGCCTTGTTTTAGCCACTGTTTTTCGCCTTGGCTAACACCTTAGGCCTCATCCTACTTTAGTATGAGTTATGACAACTCTAAATCAACGCCCAGCAGCAGCACTCGGGCACGAGTGGCGAGGGCCGATGAGAAAAGCGATGGACATGAGGCAGTGTCACAAGGGTTAAAGTCTCCAAAACCCAGTGGTGGCCAGGCCAGTGCCAGTGTCAACACTCAGGAGCATGAGGACGGAGGAGGCTCATCTCCCAGCGGAGGCTCAGGATCTGGAGGTCTGTCCGGCGACCGAAGGGGGCCCAACTCAGATGACATGGATGGCCTCTCCAGCGGGAACGACTCCGGGGAGAGGGAGAGCGAAGGCGGGATGGAGAGGGAGAACGGCTCACGTGGGCGCCAGTCCACACGCAGCTCCCACAGCTCGTCCAATGGCAAGGACTCTGGCATGATGCTGGAAACCACAGATAGCAACAAGAGGTATGCGGAAAGGAGGAAAAGCAAATAAGTCACTCGCAGAATACGCACACACAGTTCAAATTACAACCAGTGTTAATCCTCAGGCGGTGTTATGTTACAACCAATAACCCTTTATTATGGGCATTACAGATAGCTGAGGCCAAACCAAAGGATTCTGCTCACCTTACAGAGTGAGTGTACAGTGGCCAGCAGGGATTTTTAAGGTTACACAGATCAACTATTATTGGCTCCTTAATCTTAGTGTGTTATCACTCATAGTAAGAAGCTCATTTAAAAACTGTTTTTAGGGCCTTTGATTTCAACCACCTGCAGCTCTTTCAGGCGTATGACACCATCCGAAGTAGAGCAAAAAGCAGGAGAGCAAACATCTTTTTTGCACATCACTTGTTATAGCCATCAATAACTATAACTCCTGTCTGCTGGGTGTGTTTGTTCATATGTAAATGGTTGTTCTTCCCTGTCACAGCTCCAACTCCCAGAGTCTGTCACCTCCTAGCAGCTCCCTGGCCTACAGCCTGCTGTCCACCAGCTCGGAGCACGACCACCCGTCCACCTCTGGCTGCAGCAGCGACCAGTCCGCAAGGGTGCAGACCCAGAAGGAGCTAATGAAGGCCATCAAGGAGCTGAAGCTCCGTCTGCCAGCTGAGCGCAAGGCCAAGGGCCACTCCAGCACCCTGAATGCACTCAAATACGCTCTTCAGTGTGTCAGACAAGTCGGAGGTGAGGGTCTGTCTTTGATTGTATCAACTTAATTTAGTTTTTTTGGGACACACCAAACATGAGCATTTCCCTTTTTCTGATTAATGATAAATTTTAATGCCCTTTTCATGAATGTATTTACAAGTGTAGTGCTTTTATTTTCCTGCATGCGTAATGCACGCTGCGACCCACAGCTGTGTCTTTACCTGGGTGCGCACCCCGACTGATTTATTGTGAACTTTCCAGCCAACAAGGAGTACTACCACCAGTGGAGTGTGGAGGAGTGTCATGGCTGCAGTCTGGACTTATCGACCTTCACAATTGAGGAGCTTGACAATATCACCTCAGAATACACCCTCAAAAACACTGTAAGTTCAACTAAGCCAACAGAGAGCGATCTCATTAATGTGGTTAGGGAGCGTTATCATTTTGTTACATTTTCTACCCCCAGAATGTAACTGTATGGAAAGTAACGCTGCTTCAGTCACTTGGCCTTGGATGCCACTAGGATTAATGAGTAGCTCAAAACATACTGATCCTGAAAAGAGAGATCAAATGTATGAGATGGAAACAGGCAAGACACTGAAACATGCACAGATTATTATTAGCTTAAAAGTCTTACTTCCTCAGGGGACGGTTGTTTGGCCTGTGTTCAGACACAGCCTTCTTCAAACTTTAATTCAGTAACAGATTTTTTACACTACTAATCTGGCAAATATAGCCAATACGGATTTCAGTGACTCAGTGACAGATTGCTGGAGACCATGTTTCACTAAAGTGCTCTACATTCACCTTCTGGTTTTTTTTTTCTTTCTAACCAGGACACGTTCTCCATGGCCGTGTCATTCTTGTCAGGGAAGGTCGTGTACGTATCACCCCAGGGCTCGTCCCTGCTGCGCTGTAAGCCTGAGTATCTCCAGGGGGCGATGTTTTCTGACCTCTTGGCCCCACAGGACGTCAGCACTTTCTACAGCAACACAGCACCCTGCCACCTGCCCTCGTGGGCCTCCTGCATCGGCTCTGGTGAGCTGGGGCAGAGGGAGGTTGGGTGTGGGGTTTAACTGAAGAATCTTTTACAAAGGTAGTGAAACAATGACCACTTTATCTAACGGCTAACTGAAAATATTGCCCAGTGTCTAACAATTCATGGATTTTTCCAGGACTAAACTCATTCAATC
Organism: Monopterus albus; assembly: GCF_001952655.1. NCBI lineage: Eukaryota > Metazoa > Chordata > Actinopteri > Synbranchiformes > Synbranchidae > Monopterus > Monopterus albus. The sequence continues at coordinate 1,323,449 of NW_018127992.1, forward strand.
AGGAACATGTGTCATCTTTGCTGAATGTTATCGTACTGTCGTCTGTGACTGACTGTGTCTCAAACTCAATGTTTGTACTGTTGTCACTGACTGACTGTGTCTCAAACTCAATGTTCCAGCGTCTCCTCCTGTCGACTGCACTCAGGAGAAGTCTATGTTCTGCAGGATCAGTGCTGACCGGGCGCAGGGTGGCGAGATGCGCTACTATCCGTTTCGCCTCACACCATACCAGCTCACCATCAGAGACTCCGATGCTGCTGAGCCACAGCCCTGCTGCCTGCTCATCGCAGAGAGGGTCCACTCCGGATATGAGGGTATTTACCTACTGCACCACAATATAGTGCTGTGCGAGGTCGACTTCATCAGTTCATTGCAATTCTTGAGTGTGTCACTTGAAAATCCCCCACTTCCTTCGCCAAGTGGTACGCCAAGAGTTTGATCAAGGTCGACAGCTCTGGATCCCATATGACCGGATGCCTGTCGAAATTGGAAATAACTCTATCATATATCTAGAATGGCTGTTTAATCTTATCAGTCAGCCATCTCATCTGTTGTGTGTGTGTCCTCTGTGCCTTTCAGCTCCTCGCATCCCTCCAGACAAGAGGATCTTCACCACCAGTCACACTCCCAGCTGCCTCTTCCAGGAAGTTGATGAGAGGTCAGTTCTCCAACTTCTAATACAATGTTGTCTTCTGGACACAGTGGAAAGATAAAATGGATGAATAATATCATAATAGAACAAATTGTTTTGATGTTCATGAACACTGGCAGCATAGACACAATAAACTTTATATAAACTTATTTCATGTATTATTTCAGTTATTGTCCCCTCTAAATGTTTTATCCATCATGACAACATTTTAGACAGCAGTGTCTGGTCGTGCATATAAAACCGAGTGTTTCGGTGCTTTTATTTTATTTATTTATCTAAAGTGTTAGATTTTATTGAAATTCAGGCATTCAAGTCAAAGGCTATTTGGGAACGATTCCAAAGAAATTGTACATTAAACATTTTCATTTCAAACTGTTTTAAACTTTTCATTCTATCTAATGTGTTTTCTTCAGCGTTGCACCATTTTTTTTTTTTTTTTTTTTTTAGAAGTAAAAACTTTTTCTCCAGTTAATTTTTAGTTGCGGACTGATATATCAAATGTACTGCTACTGTCCAACAGTGTGTAAATGTGACGTGTGTTTCCAGGGCCGTGCCTCTGTTAGGCTACCTGCCTCAGGACTTGGTGGGAACCCCCACCCTGCTCTACATCCACCCCGAGGACAGGCCTATGATGGTGGCTATACATGAGAAGAGTGAGTCTGTTTATTTCTGATGGTATCTCCACAGATTGTTTGTTCTCCTTTAATTCTCCCCTACTTTGTGTGTATTCACATTTTGTTATACTACTCCACTAGAGCAACCTTTACCAGTAATACAGAGTTCAGTGGTTTTCACCAGCTTTAGCTGTGGTTTATGGGTGGAACTTTCTCATGCGCCTCCACTGTTGTCTCTCCTCAGTCTTTCAGTTTGCAGGACAGCCGATTGACTACTCACCCCTGAGGATGTGTGCCCGCAGTGGGGAGTATCTGACCATCGACACCAGCTGGTCTTCCTTTGTCAACCCCTGGAGCAGGAAGGTGGCGTTCATCATAGGGCGCCACAAAGTCAGGACGTAAGTGTAAAGCAAATGCTGCCAGAGCACTAATCAGAAACTATTTGCAAGGAAAGCTACGGTTTTTATTCATGAAAGACATTTTATGCCTTGCACACATAAACAGAACATTAATAGAACCACTTTTTAGTCAGTGGCTCTTGAGGAGCAGAGTTTGGAGATCAACACCTGCACGCAGTGAGGAAGGCTTATTTGTGCATTAGCCATCAGTGGAGCAAACCTGCCATCTACATGTGTACAGCATGAACCCAAAGCCTAGAGAGATGAAAGGAGAAGAACGTGTTTGTGATGGCAGCTACATATGAAGATTAAAAAATGGTAGTCTCCAAGTCTGTTTCCATGTCTTATAGAAATGCAATACTTGTTCTGTCCAAGCCTGAACACGTGCATAGTTTCAAATCACCACTTTTTGTCTGCAGGAGTCCTCTGAACGAAGACGTGTTCACGATGCCACAGGGCTGCGAGGGCAGGGCCACCACGCCTGACATCGTCCTGCTGAGCGAACAGATT
>NW_018127992.1:1325652-1337527 GCF_001952655.1 Monopterus albus
TATGTTCCCGGTGTACCCCGGGGGTCGGGGGGCCCCCGCCGGTCACACCAGCAGCACCTCAGCGCTTCAGCCACCTCATCCAGCGACAGCAACGGCCCCGCCATGGTTGAGGCTGGTGGCGGCGCTTCTCACAAACCTGTGAGTCTGAGCAGCAGTGGGTTTGGAATCGAAATACATTTTAGTCTCCTGCATTTCAACAGGTTGTAATATGGAAGAAAACTACACGTATAAGAGAGACACTTTAGAAGACTTACAGAAGAATAGTTTTTTTTCAAATTAAGTCCCCCCCACCACCACCATCACATGGCAAGTAAAGACAGGTAAATCTCTTAATAATCTCTATTAGTGGAGATGAAAACCTTCAAGATACAAACGCTTACATAACACAAGAGTCATGTCCTTTTATATGCATACAGCAGCAAAATCAAGCTGGTCTAGTTACATCACACTTAAATGATGCTCCTTGCTGTCAGAAATCCTGCTGACTCAACTGGAGGAAAACAACAATTCTGCAGAAGATTCACAGCCAAGGCCGTGTGTACTTAACAAGTCTGGTGCTGTGACTTTTCTTTTCCAGATGACGTTTCAGCAGATCTGCAAAGATGTTCACATGGTCAAGACTAATGGACAGCAGGTTTTCATCGAGTCCCGTAACCGGCCGCCACCTAGAAAAAACACCAGTGCAGGTAAAATAAAAAAGACAGCTGACACAGGACCTTTGGTTGTGTTTTACAGTACACAGTTTAAATCATTGTTGCTTTGAAAAGCTTTTGTGAATTTAGAGCTCTAGTAATTGACAATAGTCACATTTCCATCCAAATATAACCCAAATTTTAAGCTAGTGGCACTAATTTAGTGGGATGACGATAAGAAATGAGTCTCATTAATCCCCAAATGATGGAAAACAATGTAGGCGACATGATGGAAATATGACATTTATTATGTTTGTTTTGTGGATTAATTGTATTGTCTGCAGCCATCTCAGCTGGAATGAAGTCATACTGTTTGTTACATACACCTCAGGATTCATTTGTTGTCTGGTTCCAAGACACTTAGCAGCGTTTTAATTTTAATTTATACACCTTTGCCGGGTGTAACTAAGATGTTTTTAAGCACAAATCTGCGATAGACCCACACAGGCAGCCTGTTCATGGGGAGTAAGGTATAAAGAAAGAGAAACATGGAACTCATTGCTCCACATGTGTCAGCTCTAGTTTTCATTTCCCGTTTCCTGCTCCGTTCTTCATCCAGGCACAACAAGCATCAGAGCCATCAGCAGTGACCCAGTCAGAGGTTTGATAGCAGACTTGACCAAACCTCCCAAAGCTTTTGTCCCTGCACCGCTCGTACAGAAGGAGCCCCCTGCTGGCTACTCCTACCAGCAGATCAACTGTCTAGACAGCATCATTAGGTGTGCGCACAAGCCTAAAGTCACATACTATCCTATCTTTTTTTTTTTTGTTGTTAATCTCTTAACCCGTCCAACAACGCTCTGTTTCTGCGCAGGTACTTGGAGAGCTGTAACATTCCTAACACAGTTAAAAGGAAGTGCGGCTCCTCCTCCTGCACTGCCTCCTCCACATCTGACGACAACAAGCAGCAGGAGGTCAGCGGCAACAACAAAGGTACTTTCTAACAATAGGCTGGAAGCAGTTTGGGCTGTTGTGTAAGGGATTACTGTGTGTATATATGTGAAAAACACTACTTTTTAGGTTTAATTTTAATAATTCTGCTGTGGTTACATTTGCAAAACCCTTGTTGATGCTTGTTTACGTGTTTGCTTGTGTTTTTCTTTTGCCTACATCTGCCTGTGGGAGCTTGCACAGCCTCTGGGTTTCCTGGATAACCGAAAGGCAGGCTTGTTCCTGTGTCAGGACAGAATACGATAACTAACGTTGTCAATGTTTGTGTTTCAGCAGGTGGTTCAGTTAGTCTCGTAGGTGAACCACCTCCTCTGCCCCCTCTGACCATGGCCACAAAGGCAGAGAGTGTAGCGTCAGTCACGTCACAGTGTAGCTTCAGCAGCACCATTGTGCATGTGGGAGACAAGAAGCCTCCTGAGTCAGGTGGGCATCGTCAACACTCACCTGTAGTGTGTTTGTCATTGCTAATGAATGTCATCAGGTAATATTAAATGTAAGAGATGAACAGACGAAGGATCTTCATAACCATCTGCACGTGCACAGAGTGTGCTACACTTCCAACAGCAGCACGTTGTCTGTTTTTCCACCGGCTGCAGCAAGGTCACAAACCCAACAACAACAAGTTTCATTTTGTTCTGTCATCAATTTAAGTCACAGAGTTAACGTTAGTTAGTGGCAGCTGACAACAACGTGTTGTTACTTCCCAAGTCTTTTTAGAATGATGTGGTAGACTGCAGGTGAACTGATTAATGCCTTTGTTTGTCTTTTGGAGTCTCTTTTTTTGCTGTTACCAAAATATGTCCTCTACAGTTTCCACTTATCTTTTCAAAAAGAGAATAATGTTAAAATGCAGCACAAAAGCACTGTCTTACAGTCAACAGACTTTCAAAGCGTACAGTTTATCTGCTGCTGTGTGCAGCATTAGCTACTGGGCTGTAGCCACAAAACCAACAAGTGTATTGAATTGAGCAAGTGTGTGTTTCAGAGTTTATCTTTAATGCTCCTCCAGGATTGTTGTTTGTAACCCTCTACACTTTGTCTTCTTTGTCATAGACATCGTCATGGAGGAGGCTCCTACGACTCCTACGCTGGCGCCTCCTACCGCTGCACCAACTCCTCCAGCCAGTGGCCCGACACCTCCCGCTAACGCAGCCATCGCCCCTCCCCCTCCTCCCCCCCCCCCCCCCCCCCCCCCACCCTCCCCAACCAGCTGTCTGCCCACACCCAGCAGGAGGAGCAGGCGTTCCTTGATCGCTTCAAGGACCTCAGCAAGCTGCGCGTGTTCGATCAGACGATGTCTTCGACTATGTACTGCCACACTCCAGCCGCCAACCCTCTATCACGAGGTAGAGGCACACTCACCCCAGCAGTTTGACACACACAGTGCTGTGTAGAATGTACACACAGCAGTGTGCAGGTAGACATTCATAAATACCAAGATGTGATGATATGCTGGCTGGAAGAGGCTCATTCTGTGATGTAGAGTAACACTTTCAAATTTATGGATATGATAGAACCAAGAGTCAAAGCTTGTCCTTCACGTTGTGTCTCTTCTCCGTCCCAGGAGTGCGTTGCTCTCGTGACTACCCAGCTGCAGGAGGTAGCGCCGGTCGCAGACGTGGTCGTGGCGGTAAGAGGCTCAAACACCAGGAATCATCTGACCAGCATGGCTCTCTGGGCCTCAGCGGGAGCCACAGAGACCCCAGGGCCAACACAGCCCCCATGCCCATCAACATGCCCCTCGGACCTCCTACACACTCCTCCTCCTGGCCATCTGTAGGCTCCCAGACCAGTATTCCCACTGCCCCTTTTGCCCCTGGTATGCTTCCAGTATACCCAGTTTACCCACCACTCACACAGCCCTTACCAATCCCAGACCCATCACGTTTCCCCCCGCCCCAGATGGTACCTCCCATGATGGCCCTCGTTCTACCTAACTACATGTTCCCCCAAATGGGAGCACCCCTGCCTCAGCTGGGCGCCACCCCTGGACACTTCTACAATCCCAACTTCCCTTACCCCTGTGCTACTCCAGCCGGCGCCCCCACTGTTGTCTCCAACCCCATGCCCATCCCAGGCACCTGCGCCCTGTCTCGCAGCAGCACCCCACAGTCTAACAGCCAGACACCTGCTGACCGTGAGGGTGCAGAGTCGCCCCTCTTCCAGTCCCGATGCTCATCCCCTCTCAACTTGTTGCAGCTGGAGGAATCACCAAGCAACCGGTTAGAGGTTGCCACAGCTTTGGCGGCGTCGCAGCAAGCAACTCCATCTGTACAGGGCGGTGTGGCTGGAGCACAGAGTTCAGCCAGTCAGAGGAGCTCTGACGATCCCTCAAAGGAGAATGAGAATGTAAGTACACAGATGTTCGGGAAAAAAACATTCTCATTTAAAAAGTTTATTTGATGTAAGGTAAAAAAAAAAAAAGCAACTCTTCTTTAATTTTCCCCATCAGGGTGAGGCTAACGAGTCCAACCATGACGCCATGTCCACATCTAGTGACCTCCTGGATCTGCTGCTACAGGAAGACTCCCGCTCAGGCACCGGCTCAGCTGCTTCAGGCTCGGGTTCCTCAGGCACAAGGTCCTCGGGCTCAGGCTCCGGCTCCAACGGCTGCAGCTCCTCTGGCACCAGCGGCACCAGTCAGTAGGCTCATTAATGAGTGTTTTTTCCCTCACAGAGCTAGTGTTGTGTGGAACATTTTTAGGCTAGTGATTTTTCATTTTTAAAAGGTTATGGTCATTCTAACAGAGATTTTATTTTTGAGTTACCCTGCCTGTGGTGCACACTCAGACTTTCTAGGACACATGCCAAACTTAAGGCCCGCGGGCCGAATGCGTTTGGTTGTAAAATAAAAGTCTATACTAATTGAAAACATACACTGACCTTAAACTACATCTCCCACAATGCACGTCGATTTCAGGACCCGTGAAGTATTGGCATCCCACCACTAGATCGCAGAGTTTTGCCTTCAGCAATTTTCTGACAAGTGGAAATGAGAAATACCAACAATTAATCCCAAATTGTCCGAGAAGAGAAAAGTTGATGCAGAAAGAAGGCGATTTAATGAAAGTTGGGAAAGCGGATATATGTTTCTGCTTCAAGGAGGAAAACTGATGTGTCTTTTGTGTCATGGGGCGGTGTCAGTGGTGAAGGAGTGCAATAAGTGTAGGCATTTTGAGACCAAACACAGAGCGAAGTATGTTATTTTGCTGGATGTTATTGTTGAAGAAAAAATATTTTGTATTGAATTTTTCAACTTTATTTAAGAAAAAGTTGTTGCAGTCTGTTCAAACTCATATTTCAATTTAAACCATTGCCAGTTTTAGACTGTTCAGTAAATGTTAATCATGTTTGGCCCACAACTTAGGCTGTGGTTTAATTTTTGGCCCCTTGTGTGACTGAGTTTGACACCCCTGTTCTAGCACAAAACTTTATAATGGTTGTGTATCATAGGAAAATTCAAAAAGTAAAAGTCATAGTTTGGAATATAATGTATGCTAGTGATGGCCGTCTGACACTGATTCTCCGATACAAGCTTCAAACTCGAAGCAGCATTTTCCTTGAACCACTGCTTCGAAGCTTGCTGAGGTGCAGAAAAAGACACGTGACCACTGACATCCGAAGCAGAAGCCGGTTCCCTTGAGTGAATCGCGTGACTAGTTCAAACAAGTCAATACTGCTTTGTAGCATGAGATGCTTTGTAACGCGAAAAATATTGTTTCTCAATAAAAATCTTTGAATCTCCATCCCACTTGCATAATCACACCCTACCATCTGAGCACATCCTCTGTTTCCCCAAGCACGCCTTCTCCCAACTACTAAGTTTATAGAATCATCAGACCGACCAATCAGTCAATCTTTACAAAAATGTATTTACATCATTCACACAAACCCTAGTTACACTCATCACATGATTATTAAGACATTGATTTGCTCTCTCCTATTTCGTCACTAGATGTCACTGAAACAAAACTTTGAATGAATGAACTCATTTTTCCAGACAATTGATGAAGTGGTTCAGTACTGGTTCATTGCTTCATTCACATCACTAATGCATGCTCGACATGTACTCACAAATAATTCCCAACCTCCACGTCCTTGTTTATTCAGGCAGCAGCCAGGGGAGCCACACCAGCAAGTACTTTGGCAGTATTGATTCATCAGAGAATGACCACTCGTGTAAACAGCCAGCAGGGGGCAGCAGCGGCCAAGGAGATGGAGGCGAGGAGCATTTTATCAAGTGTGTCCTGCAGGATCCCATCTGGCTGCTGATGGCCAACACAGACGACAAGGTCATGATGACGTATCAGCTGCCTGTCAGGTATGACACAGGGCAAAATGCTACCAGACCAACTGTTTGATTATGATCTTTTCAGGTGCCTTTCACCAGATGTTATGCTGGTGTTAAGAGGTAGCTTTGGTATTTTTACCTCTTAAGGCAACCTTAAGAGAGGTTTAAAAATGTTGCAAAGACACAAAATAGTTACAAAAAGACACAAAACAGCTGCACATAGAGGGAAAAAAAGGTTGGTACTGTGTCTTTTCAGGCTGGGTCTCCATTGTAGGAGGAGGTAGGGGCCGTTTACATTGTCTGATGATCTCTCCATGTGTGGACCTTTAATTGTGTAGTAGTGTTGAACCAGTCCATAATAATCCACCATAACTCGACAAACAGATTTTTAGTGACAGTTTTTTAAATGTGTGTGTGTGTGTGTGCATAACAGGGACATGGAGACGGTGCTGCGTGAGGACCGCGAGGCTTTGAGGAGCATGCAGAAACACCAGCCACGTTTCACAGATGAGCAGAAAAGTGAACTGAGCCAGGTCCATCCCTGGATCCGTACCGGACGCCTCCCCCGAGCCATCAACATCTCTGTGAGTACACTACAACTCAAGCCTGAGACCTGAAGGGTTCCAACACACAATTAGGCACAAACTAACAGGAAATCCTGCCTGTGTTTCTTTTAGGGCTGTTCAGGCTGCAAGTCTCCCCCCTCTGTGCCTCCCGCCACCCCCTTCGATGTGGAGATCCATGAGATGGAGCTGTGCAGTGTGTTGAAGGCTCAGGAGGAGGGCTCCAGAAAAAAGGGCACGAAAACGTTCTCAGAAACAGCCATGGATGAAGCTCACCCAGAGGACAAAGACGAGGAAGAAGAGGGAGAAGGGAAGGGAACCAAAATACAAGACGTGAGAGCAGAGGAGCAGACGGCGAACTCAGAACATGTGGAGGAGAAGGTGGAGGCTCAGCTGCCTGAGTCTGACATGACTCACTGAATAGGTGGCCAAAGATCAAACAGCACTATCATGACCTTTCTACGCTGACATGCAGAGAGTGTGCACCTTCCAGACTCTGTGTTAAACAGTGTGCATGGGCTCTGCTGGGACATTGTGGTGCGTATTGATCAGGACAGCTGCCACTTATTCTGTGACGGGTCAGGCAGGTCACTTGGCCAACTCAGTGTTTGAGATTGATGACAGTACACCAGGCATGTTGTGTGACTGAATAGTAAAATGCCTTGGAGACCACAGGACACGCACACACAGTTTTTGGGAGTGATTTTTTTTGTGCATTACCACAGTGTCCTCCTTGACCTGTTCAGCTTACGGGGCACGAACAGTGTTTATCAGTGTTTAACTTTACTTCTTGTTGAATGTTTCCCAGCTCAGCTGGGATCCTTCCCTGTTTTTCTCAAGCCTGGATTTGTTTTTTTTTTATGTATAGATCTTACCCCCGTTTAAAATAAAGCCTTCACCTAATGGAAGTATAATGTACAGTGTGACAGGTTATTTTGTAAATATTGTGTATATTTTTATACTTTGATGCACTGCCAGCAGAGAGAGGACAAATGTGTGGCAGTCATCAGTACACAAACCTGGACTTTCAGGGTTTCTCTTCAACAAGGCATGAGTCAGTACATTCACTCCACAGTGAGAAATGAACAATGACTCTAAAAGAATCCTCTCACAAACCATTTCCTCCAAACTGCCAGCACCCTAAGGAGCTACAAAGCTTTCAACAGAGGGATAGATTCTGTGTTACCATTATTTGCTCACTGTGGTAAATGGATTTTGAAAGAGATGGCACCAAAAAGTATTCAGTGTGACTGTCTTCTTTCACTCTGTCCCTCTCTTTCTCCTTGTCTCTGTGACACAGTTCTGGTCATGTGGTATCCTATGCTTTATGGCGTCAGTGGTGTCTGCAAGTTTCTTAATATTTTTGTGAAATTCTTTGTACACAAAAACAGTAAAATGATTTCAAAGGCCTTTAAATGTGCAGTCTTCATTTTTTCCCCCTACTGCACAGTTAGGTGTGTGATTACATCTCTTTGGGGTGTATTTTTGTTTATGGGTGTTTTGTAGCAGTTGGCCTGGAAACTCAGCAGTGTCCTGAAAGAACTGGACGCAGGGCAGTTGCTTTCCTGACCACAGTCTTCTATTCAGCTATGGTTTCTATCCATAGTAGTGACCACTGCTTAAAAAAGACAAAGGCACTGCCTCATTTACACAAAGCAGCAAAGTTGACTCATTGCACATTATAACACTGACAATGATATTCATACTGTATGTGGGTCACTCTGTAAGAAAGCTGTTAATAAACTAGCTTGAAATCTTATCTAAAGTCGCATTACACTTATGACAAAACTACGTATGTTTTGCTGCAGAGGTCAGCTCAAATTACCCATTATTTATTTTTAGGTCATGTATAAGTCCTCTATAATTTCTATTTTGGCAATAGTGTTTTTCATTTTTCTTAGCTGTTTAAAGTGATCTCTTCCACCAAGTAGTTAACTGCCATCACAAATTGTTGGAAAGGAATTTAATTTTCAAAAGTAAGCTTAATTTGATCATTAGTAAATTGCACTTGTGCCCAAATAGGTTTCTACTGTCATATCGGCAACTCTGTGGGGTTGTTTTTAGGCAGTGGTAGGGTTATAATATGTTAACCTTCATCATTTTTAATGCATTACCATGTTTAATACTAAGACAATTTTATTCTGCAGTGAAAAAATATATATTTGAGGGCAAAAACAAATTTCTTTGGAACAAACATTTTGGATGCCCTATATAAATTGCGTGAAATAAAAACAAATTTCATGTAAAACAAATATTTAACACCATTTTCCTTCTTCTTCCTATGGTGTTTATTAGCGGTTTGCAAGCCAACTTAAGGTGCATTACCGCCACCTGCTGAGCTGGAGATTAACACTATTTTCCTAATATTGCAGTTGGTTTTTACGTGAGGGGCGGGCTTAGCGCCCATTGGCCATCTAAGTGATTGACGTTTGACCAACAGTGGTCAAATATGGAGTCACTGCCACTTGAGAACTCTTTGCTGAAATTCGTTTTGCAGCTGGAGAAGAGGGTGGTCGTGAGTCTTTGCTGCAGAAACAAAAGCTACGACAGCGTACAATCTTCCATCGGTGGTGGGTTTAATTTTTGAGTTCCCGAGTCCTCTAAACTTTAACTAATTATTTTTTTCATTTAAAGTTAGTCGGCGTTAATGAGGTTATGATGGTGGCTGATTCTTGTTGTAGCAGCTAATCTTTGCTAGCTAGCCCGACCACGTGGAGCTAACGTCAATGTCAAGTTGTAGACCTTGTAGTAAAGTAAAACAACTTGAGCTAAATCAGACTCCTAATCCTGTTAAATCTAAAAAGGTTTCTGCTAGACTGCTTTGAAGCAATCCCATCCAAAGCAGGAAAAATAATTGGGTTCTAGAGTTTCTTCATTTAAACGAAGGTTACTTCTCTGGTTTTGAACAAGATAATTTCTCATCTTTTTTTTAAGAAATGTACTAAAATCAAATTGTTTTATTCCACCGCAGTTATTTGTCAATTGAAGCCTACTATCTACTTTTCAGAATCAGAAAACAAAATACAGCAGGTACTCAGCACATCTTTACCAGCTGTGACATAAATGTGATAAACGCAGTAATTAGAATCCAATGTATAATGTGAAATGTTCTGTTCTGCATAATGAGCATTTTAAATCTTTGTACTTTAAGTAGTACCACTTTAAATACAGAACTTGTAACATTGTCTTTACAATGTGGTGGTGTGTGCATCTTCCACACTAACTAAAATTATAGTTTAGTATTAGGAGTTAAGTTTTTATGACCACTAAAAAATGTTTGGTATGCTTTTATTTTGGGGGACGTGTTTTGTCAGTATTGCATGTATATATAAATGGGGTAGACTCTGTACAGGACAGTTTCATGCTTTTGCAGTTTTGACTGGTTATTTTAGTGAAACGAGTGGCTCACCCCAAATTTCTTTTGTCTACAGCAAGGTGAGACTGTGGTCACAGCTGTGGATGACGTCCTGTCTGCTTGGAGCAAAACCTCAACAAAGCTCTAGGAGATGGACAGGCTAGAGTCCTGTCACCTCTGGCTGCACTATTTTTAATGCCTTAATCTTAGGACAAATCAAAATCTGTTAAAGCTGACAGTGGTCAAACGCATGAAACCGCTATGACCCAGCAATTAAACCGAATGCAGGTTTGCCATAACCTCCATCTCATTTAGTTTAATTTTTAGGTCATAGCTATACATTTTATGCAAGTGTTTCTGAATGAGGATTGGTGATTGACCACTGTCAGCTACAATTATAACTGAAGTTTTAAGACATGGAATTTTGGTTTGCTTCAACTGTGGGACCCATTCTTGCGATTCATGAAGCTGAAGACCCTATTTGGATGTGGTTCCTTCTGTCACAAGTGTTTTAAACTCCCCCAGGTGGAGTTATTTCATACCAAATCCATTCTCATATCTCTGAATTAAGTGCCTTAGATTTTGTGTTACTCTTTATTTTGCAGCATTCATGTGGAAAGCAAAGTAAGAATTTCAGGGAAACAGTGACTTGAAAATAAAGCATACAAAGAGCATGAGTTTAGTAAGACTTTTATTGCTGCAACACCACACAAATGTCAAAGAAACATGGGTTCAAATTGCTACACCACAAAGTATTTTGCCATTTAGTTGGACCTAAATGTGACAAGGGCACAATCCAAGTACTGAAGTGAGCATTTGGTAATGTTGCAGCTGATGAATAAGCACTGAGAAACAGGAAAGCACAAGTGCTTGTTCATCAATTGCAACATTACCAGCTGCTCACTTCAGTACTTGGATTCTGTGCCCTTGTCACATTTAGGTCCAACTAAATGGCAAAATACTTGACAGAATTTGTGGAGTAGCAGACAGCCATGTTGAACTGATGTCACTCTGGTAGGAGATAGTCAACTGATGTTCACCTTGGTAGAAGGGGGAGAGGGGGAAAAAGGTCATGATTGTAGTATTAATACACAAAGATAGTCTGCCTGCAGTGTGACATAATAGTTCTGTATTTGAAAGAAATGTCCAAATCTAGTTTCTCAATGCATGTAGTTTGTTGTGATGTATATTTTATTACAGCTATAATGTTACAATGTATATTTCAGTACAACTATGTTTACAAATTGCAAGATGTACTGTTGAGAATATTTGGGTATAAATATTTGACAGGGCAACACACCTGATCAGCTCTTTCCTCCACAGTGATGGGGTCCTGTGTAAAACGTTAACCTCTGAGGGCTGATGCATCCTCTGACTCAGTCTGGAAGAATAAAGATACAATTGAATAGCGCATCTCCTCTTGTATAAAGTCAGTTCACTTGAGAAAATGTATGAAATCTTTGAGCGACTAATTCACGTCAATGCACAATGTTGCATGCAGGCTGGAGAAATCTGAAAGTACAACTGTTTGGGGTGGTAGTAATTCCCAATTTACCTTGTTTATCAAACTGCTCAGCTGTGAGTCCTTGTTTCCAGGTGCCAGGAAACTGAAGCACACCTGCAGAAGGTTTGGGGCTGGTTCATCAGCTAACTGAAAACAAGACAAAAGAAAAACACTAGCTGAATACCTAACAAGGCTGGACAACAAATCAATTAGTAATTAAGAGTACACTGTCAATGAGTTAATTTAGATGTCTACACGTGAATGAACTACTCTTCCATCTTTTGATGTAGAGATTTGTAAAAAAAAAAACAAAAAAAACAACAAACTTGAAAATAACTAACAAGCAAACGATTAGCTCCATCAACTTCCGGGTTGCCGCGTTTTTCTAACCGGAAGTAACATTTTTTTACACAACACATCTAAATTTGAAGTCATTCTATTGTAATTTAGTTATCAAAATATTTTATCACAAGGTTTGGATCATCAAGAAAAGCACATCCTTAAAACGCCGCATACTCT
>NW_018127992.1:1337572-1345170 GCF_001952655.1 Monopterus albus
CAAATCACGTGACCTGCATTCGGTTAATAGGAGCAGGTACGAAAGCTAGCTTGAAACAGGGTGGTTTTTAAATGTAGTTTTTCTGACCGAAGAACAAATACCGATCAATTAAACGCTAAAATGTCTCACTGTCTTCTTTATAGAACGGAAGAAAAACATTTCAGTGTTCACAGTTTTTAAAACACGACGTTTTTGGGCGCCGTGAATCGTTTCTAATTTAGCTAACATGTAGCCTAACACGTTTCATAACAAATGTCAGAGAAGCTACCCATATTGTCGGATTTATACATTAAGTAAATGAAAAACATTTAATAATTTAGTCCTCCTGCATTTTTGCTCCATAATTTTAGCTTTAACAACTCTAACGCCAACAGTTAGCTGCCAAGTAAACAGGCGTGTGCTGCTGCAGGTGCCTGTTAACGCCGAATAACTTGAAACGAAAGCAGTTTCTAAACGGATAAACGAGTCAGATACACATTAAACCTACCCCAGTTTGACAAACCTTCACCTGGCCAGCGTTCTTCATTGCAACCAAGTGTCAAGACCATGGTCTTCTCCTGTCAGATACACGACGTCTCTTCACAGAAATGATCTCTGGCGCGCCTATGACGTGACCCTATTAATAAGCTGTCAATCAATTACGCCCGCCCTCACATGAAACACACTCACACTCGCTCTGTCTCTCTCTCTCTCTTTACTGAACCACATACACACGCTGGCATTAGCCAGCATATAAATGTTTTTTATACACAAATGCATATCTGTATAATAAAAAACAGCCATATAGACCATGGGGCTATATAAGACTGAGGGCTAACAGGCAGTGGTCTTCAGGCTCCTTTATTACTCATGTATTCCAGGGATTTCTTAAACGTCTAAGCCTATATTTCATTCCTAAAAGCTGCCAAACGGGGTTGTTATGAATGTGTATTTTGCAGTCCGTGTGGCCTGAAAGATCATCAAATATATAATTTGTAATTGCAGTATGAAGGTTTTACTCTCAGATACATTTTCTTTGAAAAGAGAATAAAGAAAGAAAATCCCCTCCATATGGCGGGTCAGTGAAGTGGTCATTATACACTCAGGCAGCAGTGGCACTCTACAGCACACACACCTGCAGAAACACATGCTTTCCATATATTATTTTACCTTGCCTACTAAACAGCACTATAGAGCTGGAGTGCAACAAGCACTCTGTAGTTTCACTGCACTGCACTGTATATACATTATGTCTGGATGTGAATCAGTGTGCAGTGTAATTATCATACAGTACTTGCCCCTCTTCCTCTTTGTCCTCTGTATCAAATCATCCACCTCCTACTTTCTTCCCCTCCCCTCCCTAGAACACCACCCTCTCCGCCCTCCCCTTTCAAACCTTACACCACACCTCTCTCTCCCTCCTGCCTCTTCCTCTCCTCCTCTCTCTTCTTTCCTAATCTGGATAGACAGCAGGATGGAGGACAGGGTGTGGACTGTTTGCCTTCTTGTCACTTTGACGATGGGATGGGCCGAGGCTCAGAGTGAGACCAACCTCACCAGGTAAGCTCTCTGTGTGTATAAGAGATTTTACATTCTCAGGCATGTGTGTCCACTACATGGCTGTCCCTTTTGTTTATCTGTTTCCTTTGCTATGTCCTCCATGTGCACATGTGGCACAGAGATTTAAAGTACACATCTATCAAGATTAACCACTGTGTTTTTTCCTCCTCTGGCTGCAATGTTATGATTATGAACAGCGCAGTAGCAATATAAGGTGGCAGTGTTATGAAGATGTGGTTGGCATCCCATAAACACACAGACAGAGAGGCAGGCACAAAATGACAGCATACTATTATTGATGTAGTGATTAGACCCATCAGATGTACAGTAGCTTGTCCTCATGATCTCATCCCATAGAAGTTTGGAAAGTTCATTTTTGAGGCGCTTACAGAGCCTGGTGTGCATACTGAAAGAGTGACTTCCATACACATACACACACACAGCGTAAATTGAACATGAGAGACAAACAAATGCCTGTGGGCTGTTCAGCTCCAGAGGGTCAGAAGGGAGGGACCACCACTGGAATTTTTCTGGCCTAGACGTGGCTTACCTTACCACAGTAGTAGACACATAGCATGTCTGAAGAATTACAATGGTTGATGATCACAGGAACAGTCCTCACAGTGCAAACGATAACATTTCATTTGAATTTTTTTCCCAAAATTGGCACAAAAACAATAGAAACTGTGCAACAGATTCAAGTTTTGATGATACAAATGAAGCTACAGATTTAAAGGGAAAACCAGAGCAGCTGACAATTAACAAGTCTTGGGCCTCGAAGTGCAGCAAGACTAAAAGTTGAGGCTAGCCCTGCTTTGATCTGTGTGTGAAAGAGTGGGTGTGCGTCATCAACATCCGTGTTGGAACAGGCTGTTGTGCAGCTTTCCAAAGTGCCCATGTGCTCAATTAAAATGTTTCATCTACTAACAACTTTCTTGTGGTACAGTCAGTCTGTGGCGAAAGCTCGCAGCTCATATATTGTATGTTGACAGTCTTCCTGGCTTGGATTGACCAAGTTTTATTAAAAAAAAGCCCAAATCAGGAGAGTTTATAGGGAACCTCCTCGAACTCAGAACAGAGACAGACTGTGCAGCTGTGGTTTTAAGTGTGCATGTAAACGTGTGTGTGTGTGTGAGTGTGCAGGAGCTCTGCCTCACTACTCTCAGTAGCTAGAAAAGCTGCGGTGCAACAAGTTAAAAGCTGAACTGCTCCTGATGGTATTTCTCTCTTCTCAGGCCTGTCTTCCACTGTGGAGGCCACCTGGTCGTAGAATCAGGCATTGTGGCCAGTGAAGGCTTCCCCAGTCACTACAAACCCAACAGTAAATGCACCTGGTACATCACTGTGAGTCATTTCAAATCACTGCACCATTAAACTGAGCTTAAACCATAGACTGTACAGTTTGCAGCCTAAAATTATTCTAACCAAGGAAACATCCCAAGTCCCTTGCATGGGTTCACATTTTTTGTCACTTGCATCTTTTCCTTGAGTCTTAGTCCCACTAAGTAAGATGTAAGGAATAGATGCAAGGAGAGAGGAATTGAAGGAAAGACATTAAAAAGACAAGATGTCTTTTCCTCCAACTCTCCATCTGAAGCATCCAGTTACCAGCTGATTTCCAATAAAGGGACAAGTTCGTCCATGAAAAGATGCTCACCACTCCTCAGAGTCTTGGGAGGTCGTTCCTTTCAAATGATAAACAATCATATCAGAGATGTGGTAAAGCGCATTTCCCTTATTTGACCATTCCTCCCTTCTGTCACCTTCTCTAGGTCCCAGAAGGTCATGTGGTGATGTTGTCTTTCCGTCTCTTCGACCTGGAGGCCGACCCCATCTGTCGCTACGACTACCTGGATGTCTACAATGGCCACTCCCGCTTGGTGCAGAAGCTGGGTCGTTTCTGTGGGACGTTCAGGCCCGGCGCCCTTATCTCCACCTCTAACACCATGATGTTAGAGATGGTGTCAGATGACGCCACAGGAGGAAGAGGATTTCTGGCTTCCTTTAATGGGGGGAAACCACATGTGGAAGGTGTGGACATGCAGTTCCATAGACAAGGAAGGAAACTACTGAGCTTTACAGTTTATTCTAGAGAAAAGCACCATGCTCATCTTTGTTTAGGACAAATAAATGACATGATTTTTGTGCTCAGGAGATGTTACACAACCCTCACTAGGATAAGCAAATGACTACAATCTTTTGGGTTTATGAAACCTAATAAGGTAAAAAAATATATTAGTGTTTTATCTCCTCTTTTTAACTCCATCCTCTCCCCTCTACAGAAAACCAGTTCTGTGGAGGACGGCTGACCAAATCACAGGGCTCTGTCAAGACGCCCAACTGGCCGAACGCTGATTACCCAGCAGGCATCAGCTGCTCCTGGCACATCTTAGTCGAGCCGAGCAATGTAAGCAATCATATTTTAGAAATGCCCACCCAGAGCTCTGAAGCTCAAACAGTGTGTATACAAATATTTTGAAAAACAAAAGCTGCAGATTTTGATATAGCTTATATTCCTTTACACAAAAGTGAGGAGAGTTCAAATTTTAGCTCACCAATAATTTCAGCTAGGTGTGTTCAATAAAGCTAGATGATGATGGAGGAAAAGGAGGTTAAGTTGGAGTTAAGGGGCCCATCACCGGGAAAGTGTGTGTGAGCAGACTTGTGACAGAGTTCAAATGAAAGACTTCATTGAGTAATTGCAGGTACGTCCATGTGTGCCAAGAGATTGAATATGGGGAATGAGGGAAGGAAGAGAGGGAGTAAATGTTCTTCTGTATTTCTGAAGCCTGGCCCTTTTCCTGCTCTATGTCTGCACTGTAACGCAGTCATGAAAATTAGTTCACAAACAAGCAGCAGCTCACTTCCTTCATTCCCTGTCATAAATTTATAGTTTGCATTGCAACCTCTTTTCCAGGTGATTGAGGTGAAGTTTCAGAAGCTGGATTTGGAGGCTGACACATACTGTCGCTATGACTACGTGGCGTTATTTAACGGGGGAGAGAAGGATGACTCAAGGAGGATTGGGAAATTCTGCGGCGATAAATCGCCAGGGTGAGACTACTGATCAGAAATGGGTTGGAAAAGAGGCAAAATAGGTGCTTTTCAAAGACATGACACATTCGAGCTTTGCCAAAGTTTCTCTCCTTTCTCCATTCTTTACATAGAACTATCGTGACCAATGGGAACGAGCTCCTTGTCCAGTTTATCTCTGACCTCAGCGTGACCTCAGATGGCTTCATGGCCTACTACTCCAGCGTGTCCCGTGGGTCCCGGACACCCACCGCCGGAGGTGACTTTATCTACCGACCTCAGCCGACCTCCACACCACAGAAACCTGCTGTGAAGCCAAGCAAACCCACCAAACTTAGACCCAGCTTCCAGCCTAAACCCACCAAAAAGCCAGTTGTGAAGAAACCTCCACTGCGCAAGCCTACTGCTAAGTCTGTGCTCAAGCCCACAGCTAAACCCAAACCGGCTAAGCCCACACCTAAACCCAGAGCTAAGCCTTCACCAAAACCTAAGGTTATAAAGCCAGCACTCAAACCTAGCAGCAAGAGTAAGCCCACACGTAAACCTGCGCTGAAGACCAAGCCCACCTTAAAGCCTGGTGTCAAACCAGCAAAATCAGCCCCAGTGAAGCCTAAAGTGGCGCCTAAACCAGGCACGACAGTGACAAAGAAACCTGTCATGAGCAAGAAACGTGAGTGGCATTAATTAAATTTAAAATCCACTTCCAAGTATATGTGCACACCTGTTTTAGGATGCATGGCGATGTGCTTACTCACCTGTGTGCTTGTTGCTGCGTGCGTTTCCTTCAGCTGTGCCACTGAACCCTCTGTGTACACAAGCCTGTCAGAGGACAGGAACTCTGCAGTCCAGTTTCTGCCCTCATGACTTTGGTGAGTCACCACAACACCTCCTCTCCATCAGTTTTCACATCGAACGTTCCCAAAATGTCACTTATTTCACCACTTTGTTCAGCATGTTGTGATTTGGTTTTGATTGTCTCAGGGTGGGTTGAATTTGATAAACGGACTCTATGTGTCTCAAGAACTTAAACTTCGTGGAAATATTTAGATGTAATTCTTTAGAAATGGTCAAAGATCAGTGAAGTTTGATCATGAGTGGCTTCTAATTTTTTAAAGAAATAGAAAATTCCCAAACACAATATTTTGCCTCAGTAATCATGAATCCCGTTTTTTTCTCTCAGTCATTACTGGTAAGGTTACATCTCTGACCAGTGGTCCAGGAGGCTCAGCAACAATCGAGGTCTTCCTGATGAAGGCCTATAAGACAGGACGCCTTAACATCACCAAAGCAGGGCCTTCTACATCGGTCACGTTGACCTCCACCTGCAGGAGGTGTCCCGGACTAACCAAAGGTACAAACAATGCTCCATAGTCACATTATGAAAAAGAGAAAATATCATTTTAACATCATGAACTGAATTGTTCCCTTACTTTTGAAACAATTTTAGGACAACAATACAAGCCATAGAGTTCCTCTGGGTATGTTGCATTGTAGCTGAGCATTAGCTGCTACATATCGTTTCTCACTCTGTGTCTTCTCCAGGCCTGAACTATGTGCTGATGGGAAAGGTCGATACACAAGGCAACGGCCACCTCAGCCCCTCCAGCTTCACTCTCCTCTATAAGCCCATCCACACAAAAGCACTGGAGAGCCTTTCTCGCAAACCATGCTGACATCACAGCCCGATCAACCAATCGGATTGATAGCTTTGACCATCTAAAAATTTAACTTGATATAAAGAGTGAAAATATTATAAGCTCTGAGAAGTAATTACATTTTACACAGACATTAAGGTTTTGTATGTAAATTGTATTATATATGACATTTCTGTTTTAAAAGATGCTTATAATAAACAGTAGTAATATCTCCCACTTGTTATTTTCTATGGTGATGATGCTGCAGGGATCCTTGTTGGCTGACACAAGCAGGTAACTTGGCAGTGGCTGAAGGATTTCTTATTATTATTATTTCTGTAAGTTGACGTGCCTAGTTTCTAGTATAAAACTAACCATTTCAAAGCTATTTAAATATTTACTGTCATTTGTCATAACTCACTATGAGTTCCCTATATATGGTTTTATATATCATGAAAATACCGACAAGACCTGTCTACTTTGGAAAAATACATTTCCCTGTTTTACACCCCCCCATTTATTTCCTATTACATATTTTATTTAATTGACTTTACTTTGTAGAAACCTGTTTTCACTTTGACATTAAAGAGGTTTTTTTGTCATTTTTTTTGTCAAAAAAAGCCAAATTATATTGACCATGATTGAGTCATAAAATCAATAAAAGGGTCAAACATCCAAGGAGGTGAATAATTTTTATAGGCACCGTATGCTCACACACTAAAGTACTTTCATTTGTTCATGACTGAGCGTAGTGTGAACTACTGTTTGAGTTAACTAAAACAAGTCTGACTGCAAACACCAGGTGACCAACTTAACAGGAGCAGCATCACAAACACAGAAACGAAAGTAAAACAACAACTTGAGAAAATTGTGATGCTATAACATGGACTGAACAGTGTAAAAGTAGGAATTTAATACAAGAAAAGTCACGATTTGCTGTTTTTAAAACTGAGCTATTATCTTTTTTACAGCCCATCAGTCAGATTGACAGCCCTACCTCTGAACACATGCACGTAACTTTAAATTAAAGAGTAAAATATTATTAGTGAAATGCAAACATGATTTAGTTCAACAGAACACTGTTGTGAAAATTACATTTTAAAAGAGTAAACATAGTATTGAGTATTTAATGACTATAAGATAATCAGTAAAGCATATGATCCTGGTGCTTAAGGTGATTTTAACATTTCATTTCCAGTGTTTTCATAATGTATATACATAAAACTACTGAATGTTTTTACCCTTAACTGTTATTAAATCCATCATCCTAACAAAACTATCAGGACATAGTCAAAGTTGAGAGTCCAGAAGGCGATCAGGTAGAGGGTCTTGTTGCAGTAGGTAGCATTCGGTCCTGTGTTCTTGTCATAGTTGGGTTCATAGGGGGAGTAG
>NW_018127992.1:1345409-1349340 GCF_001952655.1 Monopterus albus
TCCTGTGTTCTTGTCATAGTTGGGTTCATAGATGGAGTAGATCGCTACGTTACCTGAAGAACAATAATATAGTGATTTCCGATTGTGTAACACTGTGACATTGTGGTAGCAAAGCTTCAACTTGGCTTCATATTTGCAGATCTTGGTTTTAAATGAATTACATTTAAAGAAATAATGCTGCCACAGTTGCTTCATTACAGACACTGTTTGGCTTTACACAAACTGAATTTGAACAAACTCGGCCACTTGGGGACAGAAGAATTCAACAATCAGCTGGTGAAGCAACAGCCATCACATACAGTATGTTGTCTTATACAGTTGTTATGGGTAGATGTGATTTTTTCACACTTCCAGCACAATGAGATTCATTCTGAATCATTTTTCTGTCACCTGACTAAGTCCAGTATTCCTTTTAGCTTTGTTCTGGTCTCATCTCTCTTCACCAGTAGCTTACTTTATCTGTCATTTGGTGCTGATCAGCTTGTGCACAATGACTTTCTGTCAGTTCGTCTGAGACACAGCTGCAGGAAACTATGTACAACTTTACAGCTTACCAGCGATGAACCAGCAAAGGGCGAGGAAAACGGTCACGGGGAACCACATCCAGCTGTTGTCCAGACATGAGCAAAATGGACTGAAGTATAATAAATATCCAAAAAAAAAAATGGGGACGAAAGGCTGCGCTGGACAGTCGTTAATGTACAACATTCCTGTAAGGCACAAGGACAAAAGCAAAGTGAAGTATCACTTCAGCCACATCCACTAATTGTTATCCTCTGTTTAGCTGGTGACTGGAAACAACAATTCAGGTTGTGTGATATTTAAAAAGTTGCTTCTGTGGCACAGAAAATAAATTTGGATAACTTGAAAGTCTGCATCTCTCACTTACCAACTATCATTTGAAAAAAGGTCACGAGCATGAAAATCCCCACAATGCACCCTGAGGGAAGAGACAAAATATAAATGTTGTCATTCACACTTTACACCGTCACTGAGTTTAGCTATGACTTTGCACATCACTCTCACTTACATGTGCACTTTGACCATCCACTGCTTTGTGGAACCCTCTGACTCTCTAGAAGCCTCTGAGTCTCTGGCATTATGAGGAATGATGAGTCTACCCCACAAACATCAGAGACACAAATCAACTGTCTACATTAGGAACATTTAAAGATGAGGTGAAAAAGGTTTTTGCATAAAGGTAAATCATAATTTAAATATAAACTTAAAGTAATATACAGGATAATTACAGTATATTCTTCATACATGACATGATTAGCAGCTGGAACACATTATGTTACGGTGCCTTTCATATAACCTGCCTGTTAATGTGGCTCCTGCACAGAAAGAAAGTAAAGTGCTTACTTACAGAAGACCTTGTTGTCACGACAAAGTTCCAGACCCAATGTACTCAGACACACACTGGGAGGGGAACTTAAAACGTTTAGTAAAACAACAAGGAGAGGTTACTGAGTGCAGGAGAGGTAAAGCATGGAGAGACGAGGGAGGAGCTGGCTGGGTTGCAGGAGTGAAGGTGAGTCCCCACCCAGGTAAACTCAAACTCACGGAGAGATGAACAGGGAGGAACTATCACAGTGTTGTTCAGATACAAGGGAGCCAGGGTCTTGTTTGGGAGAGAAACGTGCAAAGCACTACAGTACACATGCACACACGTAATGAACCAGTTTATCTCTGACCTCAGCGTGACCTCAGATGGCTTCATGGCCTACTACTCCAGTGTGTCCCATGGGTCCCGGACATCCACCGCCGAAGGGTAGACTTTATCTACCGACCTCCACACCACAGAAACCTGCTGTGAAGCCAAGCAAACCCACCAAGCCTACTCCCAAACCTAGACCTGGCTTCCAGTCTAAACCATGTGCCATATTCCTTCCATTACCTGGGGGGCCGTTGAACTCTGGGGGATGTTCAGGGCCTTGGAAATGTTTTTGTATCCATCTCCTGACTTTGACTTTCCAATAACCTTTTCTCTGAGTTGCTTGGAGTGTTCTTTTGTCTTCATGGTGTAATAGTAGCCAGGAACACTGATTAACCAGTGACTGGACCTTCCAGACACAGGTGTCTTTATACTACACTCACTTGAGACACATTCACTCTGGTGATCCTCATTTCACTACCTGTGAAACTACTAGCACCAACCTGCTGGAACTCTGTTGAATTAGGTCAGTCATTTTAAAGGGGGGTGAATATTTATGCATTCACTTATTTCCCATTACATATTTTATTTAATTGACTTTACTTTGTAGAAACCTGTTTTCACTTTGATAGTAAAGAGGTTTTTTTGTAATTTGATATCAAAAAAGCCAAATTATATTGACCATGATTGAGTCATAAAATCAATAAAAGGGTCAAACATCCAAGGAGGTGAATAATTTTTATAGGCACCGTATGCTCACACACTAAAGTACTTTCATTTGTTCATGACTGAGCGTAGTGTGAACTACTGTTTGAGTTAACTAAAACAAGTCTGACTGCAAACACCAGGTGACCAACTTAACAGGAGCAGCATCACGAAAGTAAAACAACTTGAGAAAATTGTGATGTTATAACATGGATTTGTTTGTCTTGTTTTAAATACTTTAGACACAAAGTCCACAGTTTTTTGCAATTTATAATGAATTTGAAAAAATTAAACCAGACAAATACTGACTCAAGGTAAATCACACACAAATATGTCCAAGTTTAGGAAAAGCTGAGTGACAAAAGGTAGACTTTTCACTTTAATGTTAAGTTTATTAAAAGGTTTTGCATCAGTGTCAAAGCAGGAATTTAATACAAGAAAAGTCACGATTTGCTGTTTTTAAAACTGAGCTATCATCTTTTTTACAGCCCATCAGTCAGATTGACACCCCTACCTCTGAACACATGAACATAACTTTAAATTAAAGAGTAAAATATTATTAGTGAAATGCAAACATGATTTAGTTCAACAGAACACTGTTGTGAAAATTACATTTTAAAAGAGTAAACATAGTATTGAGTATTTAATGACTATAAGATAATCAGTAAAGCATATGATCCTGGTGCTTAAGGTGATTTTAACATTTCATTTCCAGTGTTTTCATAATGTATATACATAAAACTACTGAATGTTTTTACCCTTAACTGTTATTAAATCCATCATCCTTCTGCATAGGTTTATCGTTTGGTTCAGTATGAACTTATTTATGATAAGTTATGATAGATTGGTGGTACACTCTAGAACTAGTACACCAAAACAAGGAGAGGATAATCAATAGTTAGTCAGGTACACCGATGATTGAATCTTCAAAGAGCTTTGGCATCAACACTCAGGTATGACAATTCTGCATGGCAACAAACATGAGCTGCTCACATCCTGCTGTATGTGACTTACTACAGAGAATTACTGAGTATGATTAGCTGGAGTTGAGTACTTATGGATACACTGATCATCACTCTCAGGACTGGGAGAATGACATTGATCCTTGAAATAATTTTTTCACAATCACTGACAACAATTGTCTTTACTATACAGATAAACAGTTCAACAGCCAAATTAAAACAGAATATCTATGATTCACTTTAACAGTAGAAGTTTATATGACAATTTCCATAATATAAAACACTATCTCAGTGGTATCTTACATTCATTTAACATAATTGCAATTTCTGAAACTTGGATTAAACAACGTAAGGGGCATGGATTTTGAACTAAATGGATATGACATGGTATGTGTTGCCTAAATAGAGAAACGAAGTTGGGAGGTGGTGTGGCACTGTATGTAGATAACAAACTTTAGATATAAGATAGTGGACAAGTTGTCAACAGCAGTGGATAATTTGTTGGAATGTGTAACAGTAGAAATATTAATGGAAAATAAGAAAAACATCTTAATAAGTTGCATTTACAGAGCTCCAGGTACAAGTATAGATACTTTTAAGGATTGGT
>NW_018127992.1:1361025-1366956 GCF_001952655.1 Monopterus albus
AACAGTAACAGAAATTTCACATAATTACCGGTAGCTACCAAACAAGCTGGAACATGTTGAAGCTCATTCCAACAGAAAATGCATTTTGAACATATTGTATGACCAAACTGAGCAAAAATACAACACAGTCTGTTTATGTGAACATAATCAATAAAGAAAATTACAATATGTGATAGTATAACATCATATAGTTCGTTTTACCTTTCAGTGTGGACAAGCACCTCTTCAGCTGTTGCTGCTCTTCAAGTTCTATTTCCATTTGAAGAATGCAGCAATTAAATAGCATAGCAAAAATTCAAAAGAAAATAAAATGGAAAATTGTGTTTTCCACTTGAAAAATGCCACAGTGCAAAAGTTGGTCAAAAATTTACCGTAATTGTCATTTAAGGTGGATATTATCATTGTGATTTGTGTACAAGTGGCCATTTCTCTGGCCAGTTGGTTTTAGTTAGTCAACTGATGACAAAGGGATGTATTTAAGATCATTTGACAGCTCCGTCTGAGGGCCTCATACCAGTTGGTTCCACCTCTGGGCACTACTGTGCAGAATCTGTTTGCAAAATGCATCACAAAAGCAAGATGGCCGCCTCGGTGTCTGCATCATTTTGGCTTCAGTTTTGTACCAGATATTCCCTGATGTGATTAAGGAAACTCGATTTTAAGCTGCATTTTATTTAGATATAGTTCTTATTTGGCTGCTTGTGTTTAATAAAGCCACACTCTGTAGCGATTTGTTGTGTTGATGTCTCCTCTGATATTAACAGTTTCAAACCTCACAATACACAAGCAACACCAGCAGTAAATGCAGACACCAAGCGAGATGTATTCCAGGATGGTGGTCCAGAAGGCGAACAGGTAGAGCGTCTTATTACAGTAGGTGCCTGTGCTGTTCACTGCCTGAATGTAGTTGGGTTCATAGATGGAGTAGATCCACACATTACCTGGAAATAAGAAGCCCAAGAAAAGAATTAATAATCACCTCTAGGTTCATCACAAAAGGCGACACTTCATATTAAGCATAGTCATTTGAAAATAACTTACAGCACTTTGAATGCAACACATATTCATTCTCCAGCAGGAAGTCAGGACTACCTACAAATATTTTATATAAAGCTGCAACACATTTCTGGCAACTTGACAAGTGGACACACGCAGCCCTGACATATTTTAACATTCTAACTTTAGTGTGTCTATCATACAACAGCTACATTTACACAACCAGCAGAAAAGGAGCAATGTTAGCATTAAGAAACTGGCCATTCCTAGAAAATGGTTTTAAGGTTAGGTTTGTCACAAAAGGCGCTGTTCTAACAGTTTGACTGAACCATGCAGGCCATAAACAATGATCTTGAAGAGGCAGAGTTTGGGGATTTTTCAGGCATCGGTTTAATTCCCCAACATGTGAGCTTACCAGTGATGAACCAGCAGAATCTGAAGAGATGGATGACGTGACTGCAGATCCTGTAGAGAACACTGGAGTCAGCAGTGCAGGGTAGGAGGGAGAACATTCTCAGCACCATGGAGATGACTCCCATCACTATCAAATAGATGGGGATGTAGGGCTGTATCGGACAGTCGTAAAGGTACACTGCTCCTGTTTGACATGAGAATAAATGATTCACTCATCTGCTTTACCTACTGATGTGACTGCACTTTCATTTTACTGGTGGACACAGTTTGAAACTCTGGTTGTCTGATAGTTTAAAAATTAATTTTCTGCTACTGAAAATAAGTGACAAGTGTAGCAGAGACCTACCTACTACTATGTAAGCAATGTCCATGATCCACGCCATCACCTTGCAGCATACTGAGGGAAGAAAGAAAGATCACATCAAGTCACACCCGACTGCAGACACTAACTTTGACCTCAACACAAGTGTGCATGACCTTCCTACATCACTGGATCTTACCTGACATAGCTGCTGAGGCCATGGGGAGTTGTACGTTACCATTAAACATCGTCAGAAATGTTAAGTCTAAGCTATGGTACAGCGGGTCAAAGGGAACAGAGACAGATACATCAGGTTTCAACAGCACCACAAAAAATCCAGTCTGTGAACTCAAAAGCAGCCCTAGGGTTACACACTGCAGCCTACTTCCCTTAAAGTCAAGGGCATTGTGTTATTTTAGCAATAAGAACAGTAACAGAAATTTCACATAATTAGCTACCAAAGCTGGAACATGTTGAAGCTCATTCCAACAGAAAATGCATTTTGAACATATTGTATGACCAAACTGAGCAAAAATACAACACAGTCTGTTTATGTGAACATAATCAATAAAGAAAATTACAATATGTGATAGTATAACATCATATAGTTCGTTTTACCTTTCAGTGTGGACAAGCACCTCTTCAGCTGTTGCTGCTCTTCAAGTTCTATTTCCATTTGAAGAATGCAGCAATTAAATAGCATAGCAAAAATTCAAAAGAAAATAAAATGGAAAATTGTGTTTTCCACTTGAAAAATGCCACAGTGGAAAAGTTGGTCAAAAATTTACCGTAATTGTCATTTAAGGTGGATATTATCATTGTGATTTGTGTACAAGTGGCCATTTCTCTGGCCAGTTGGTTTTAGTTAGTCAACTGATGACAAAGGGATGTATTTAAGATCATTTGACAGCTCCGTCTGAGGGCCTCATACCAGTTGGTTTCACCTCTGGGCACTACTGTGCAGAATCTGTTTGCAAAATGCATCACAAAAGCAAGATGGCCGCCTCGGTGTCTGCATCATTTTGGCTTCAGTTTTGTACCAGATATTTCCTGATGTGATTAAGGAAACTTGATTTTAAGCTGCATTTCATTTAGATATAGTTCTTATTTGGCTGCTTGTGTTTAAGGCAATATTACACTGTGATACAATGGGAAATTTGAAATGTTTTGGTAAATGACTGTAAGGAATTTGTACTTAAATTCATAATATATATATTTTTTTAAAACCTAAAAGGGACTTGGCCCAAAACCTGACAGATGCATAAAAAAACCTCAAAATGACAAAAGGTTATTACTAATATCAAAACATAATTTTTACATAATAAACCACTGTTGTAAAGAAATAAAAAAAAGTACACAGTTATGTGTTAAACTGGATTTTGCATGTATAATTTCTGGGATAAAAAAATTAACTAAAATAAACTGTGATACTGGAGCTCCTTTCCATACTGAAGGCAAAAAGCTAATCAGACAAAAATCAGGTTAATGTTGTTCTTCATTTATTAAAGCCACTATCTATTGTCATTTGACGCGCTGTCGTCTTGCATGTTATCAACATTAACACACCACAGAATGCACAAGCAACAGCAGCAGAGAATGGAGAAACCAAACATGATGTAGACCAGGTTGGTGGTCCAGAAGGCGAACAGGTAGAGCGTCTTATTACAGTAGGTGCCTGTGCTGTTCACTGCCTGAATGTAGTTGGGTTCATAGATGGAGTAGATCCACACATTACCTGGAAATAAGAAGCCCAAGAAAAGAATTTATTAAGATATTAATTAAGAAACTGGCCATTAATTGAAAATGGTCTTAAAGTTAGGTTGGTCAGAAAAGGCGCCGCTCTTCTGACAGTTTGACTGATCAACATGTGAGCTTACCAATGATGAACCAGCAGGTGCCGAAGAGAGAGATGAAGCCTCTGCAGATCATGCAGAGAACACCAGAGTTCGCAGTGCAGGGTAGGGAGGAGAACAGAATCAGCGCCAGGGCGATCCCTCCCACCACCATCAAGTAGATGGGGATGTAGGGCTGTATCGGACAGTCGTAAAGGTACACTGCTCCTGTTTGACATGAGAACAAATGATTCACTCATCTGCTTTACCTACTGATGTGGGTGACTACAGTCCAAAATTCTGGCTGCTCAATATTTAAAAGTCGCTTTCCTGCCCCTGTCGGTCACTCACCTATTGCTACCTGAGTGAAGGCCATGATGCACATAAGCACTTGAAAACATACTGAGCGAATAAAGACAGAAATCATATTAAAGTCACACGGTGATGTCAGTTGAACTGTGACCAAAAGTGTGCATGATCTTTGCATATCACTGCCTCTCACCTGACATTGTTGGCGGGGGTTTATGGGATGTGCTGATGTGTAGTAATCTCTCACTGTCTGACATTGTTGCTGATGTTAAATCTAAAGGGAGGAGAGACAGATACCTGAGGTGTCTACACCAATGCAGCAATCCAGTTTGTGTACTCACAACTTCCAGAACGATGGCGTTTCACAAGAAGTGCTGTTCATTCACAATATACTGTAGCAGCACAACTTCCCTTAAAGTCCAGGACATTATGTTCTTTTAGTGACAAGAAGATTAACGTAAATTAAAGACAATTACCAAACAAGCTCAAACATTTCATGGAGTATCAAACCAATATTGTTTCAGTGTGGAGAAAACCATTCAGTATATGTGAGAATAACAGCTATAAAATAAAATAAAATAAAAGAAAATACAATCGGCAACATGTCGCATTGTTGAGGTTTTACCTTCAAGTGTGTCCTCTTCAGTTCACCTCCTCCCCAGTGGCTGCAAGTCAAAGTGACCAGCTTCTCAAGAGCAAACTGTTTTTTCCCAGTACTGCTTAGTTTTAATACTTTGGTAGATTACAGCCAGTTGTTCAGACGGGGTTTACGTGCTGTGTGGTCTGGTTCCTCATGATCCTTGTTTCAGTTCCTTTTCCATGACAACAGTGTCCACTACTAAAAACATCACGCCACAGTTTAACTTGAGCAATTCAGCATTAGACTCCAAAAGTGAAGTTCTTTTAGGTGAAAAAGCTCAATAAGAGCAAAATAAAAAAAATGATAATCATATCATATAGGTGATGTTTCAGCTTTGAGTATGAGCTTCTCAGTTCATCCCCCCCAGAGACTGAAAGTGAAAGTAACCGGCTTTTCAAGAGCAAACTGTTTTTTCCCAGTGCTAACACAAATGCGGATGGCAGAGCTCAGCTGTTCAAATGCGGTGTGAAGAAAGGTACAGATGCTGGGTGCCCTCAACTTCCGGGCTTATCTTGAACCTTGTTGTGGTTTCTTTTCTATTACAACAGTGTCCGCTACTAAAAAAAAAAAAAAAAAAAAAAAAAACACACAAAATCATCATTTAACTTGAATAATTCAATGTTAGTCTCCATTAAGAATTTTAGTATTCAACAAATTAGACTGATCAGGTTTGTTCTGTGAATGACACACCACTGGCTGCTTAAATACAGTTTTTAACCTTGTCCCACCTACAAACAATCAGATGTTTGGGTATAAAAGATCATTTTATTGCTCTTACACTGAAATGATCAGTCTGTTTCTGATAAAAGCACAAATAGACAGTATACTCAAACTGTAAAAAAACAACTGCGTCTGGTTGTGAAAGTCCCATTGTCTCGTCTCTGGGTTTCTCAGCTGACCTTTACACTCAGTGACTGTTGAGTCAAAACTCTTGTACTTTAGTTTCCCAATCAGCAGGTTTAATCTGTTTTAGTTGTTGGAGGCTCTCTATCAATGTTCCCATGTTTCCAGGCAGGTAGCAAACATATGATACATGATACATAACATTTTCCAGATTATTTGGTAAGAATTGCTATAAAATATCTATTTTAAAGCCAATGTAGTTATAGGAAGAGCCCACTTCCTCTGCGGTGAAGCTTGTCTTGTGGTAACAGAGGCAGTTTTTATGCCACGACGGAGACGCTTTAACACACATACATTTCCTGTTTCTGCTTATTTCTCTTTTAATTTCATTTACTTCTTCACATGACAGACCGACATTTACAGTAAATAATGTTTCCTCTAAATATCTTGTATCTTACAGCACTGGAACTCATCTGATACAGACTGATGTGTTAGTTTAGTGTCGTAGTTACCTGTTAGACAGTGGAAACTAATTAGGCCACAGTCCAAACTGGCTTCCACTGTATCCTAAAGTATTTTATAGACAGTAAACTAAA
>NW_018127992.1:1367117-1372544 GCF_001952655.1 Monopterus albus
TAAGTATTTTTATAAAAGTAAACCAATTTTGTTTAAAAAAAAAAAAAAAAAAAAAAATCACTGTCTAGTGAAGTGCATGTTAGTGAAAATCCTTTATAGACACAAAAAGTACATAATTACAAAGCAAATTAATACACGTGGAAGCAACATTTAAAGTTTCAGCTTAATTTCTGACACATCTAATCATCATATCTCACATAGGTTTTGGAGAGGTGGAGGTGGAGAAGGTTCAGAGGTAAGAAACAAAGCGTTAAAACGTGCACTATCCTATCGACTGGGACTGTGGCAACTAGAAGCGTCACAACAACAAGCTAGGTGTTCAAATGAGAAGAAGCTACAAGACAAAGGTGAACAAGAGGTCAAACACTGTTTCATGGCAGCACTTACGAACCATAGTCTCAGACTGCAATTCGTGCAATGACAGACCGGGCCTTGGTACACGTGCAACAGCTTCAGCAACACATTTTCAGCCCCCATTGTTTTCTGTGTGTCACTAGACGTTATCATCAGGGTCGGCGCGGCCACACAGGAAGCAGCAGAAGAGGACGCAGCAGCCCATTATTACAAACAGACCCAAGAGGATGTAGAACAACGTTGTGGTCCAGAAGGCGAACAGGTAGAGCGTTTTGT
This sequence comes from Monopterus albus, assembly GCF_001952655.1. Lineage (NCBI taxonomy): Eukaryota > Metazoa > Chordata > Actinopteri > Synbranchiformes > Synbranchidae > Monopterus > Monopterus albus. The sequence goes on from NW_018127992.1 coordinate 1,367,748, forward strand.
TGCAGTAGGCGTCCACATTTGTCGCGTTCTTGTTGTAACTGGGCTGGTAAATCGAGTAGATCCACACATTACCTAGAAAACAAGACACCAAATTACAGAGGTAGGTTGTTTTCTCTTATGACTGAATGATCCGTTTCAGAGCTTTCACATCTACACAAATTTGATGAATGACAGCTACTGTACATCCAGTTTAATGTTAAAGATGATTTTTTTTTTTTGTCATATTCTGCAAAAATGGCTTCTGGCTCACTCATTAATCATAAAATGTCCGACATCTGTATCATTCCTGCCTTAGAAGAGACACCCATGCTATTCATTTGAACAGCTGTATTCACTTAATGTGTGGCAGCCGAGGCTTCATGAACTTCATGGGATGGGCCCCTACAGCTACAAGCAGCTTTGAAGGACCCGGTCTCAAAGGTGTGGACAAAGCTCTTTGTTATTTTTGCGGGTGTGCACTTAAAATATTTTGATCGTACCTCCTTCTTGGTTCTATGGAGGTTAATGTGTCTGTCAAATGAAGGCAGTGTACTGTAATATAACGGTCACACAGCAGGTCAGAGGCTACAGAGGTTTCAGCTCACCAACATTACAATACCCTGCCCCCAGCCTAACTGAGACCACATTACTTTTACTCATCTAACATACAAGGCTGATTACAAACTGAATTTATCAGTAAGGTCTAGACCTTCCTTTGTAAAGTGTCACTTTGTGATTTGCTGCTATACAAATAAACTTTGAACTGAATTAAAGACAAGGTCGCCATCTATTGGTTAATGCATGTTACTACACCGTGTTGATTCTCCCATCTTTTAATGGGGGGACGGAAGCAAACTGCAGCCTGGAGCACGGAGCACCTCCAGGGTTCATTTGTCAGCCAACAGCTGTTGAGACTCACCAGCGATAAACCAGCAGAAGAGGAACAAAGACGTGAGGGAGTTCCAGGTCGCGCAGACTCGGCTCAGGGGGTTGGAGGTGCCATCTGTGGGTTCCTGGGCGCAGGGCAGGCAGGAGAGCACTGATAGCACCATACCAAACACCCCCACCACTATCAAATAGATGGGAATATAGGGCTGCCGTGGACAGTCATTCAAATACACCGACCCTGTTAGACACAAGATATTGGTTAGTCTACATGCACAGCCATACCCATACACTGAGGTCTGGACTGCAAGGAATATAAAATACGTTGAGAAAATAATTCTGCTTCTGTGCTGCAAAGATGTTGCACAATACTAAGATAAGGCATTGCAATACTAAGATAAGGCACTGCAATACTAAGATAAGGCACTGTCTGATCTGATCACTGTCGCTCCTTTACCATGGGTGGAGTTTCCACAAAGCCTTTACTAAAGACTGTGGTTCTCCGACAAACCGGACAGCCAGCTGAATCCACGGGTAGCCTAACTACAGAATCTTACCAGCAGGCTGTTTGTAGCTCAGTGCCTCTGACAAACAGCACTTTCAACATATACATATAAATATGTATATCAGGAAAACCTTTTTTTTTTTTCAAAGGGGTGGGGGTGGCCATGGCCATGACCATCCAAGATGAGTTTTGGACGTCTGTATCTCTAAAACCATGTATACCACATGTTCACTAGATTCAAGAAATAACTTCTCCACAAGTGCAGAAAAAAATGTAGGTTGTCTGGTATTTTTAAACAAACAAAAAGAATCTGTGAAACGTCTCCTTCATTCAAACAGTACGAGTAAGATCACTCACCAATTGCGATCTGAGCAACTGGCAAGATGCAGAGAGTCACCTTTGAAAATCCTGAAAGAAAAACTATTTTTAATTGGAAGCACAGGTGATTTTCTCTACATGTCTTAGCAAAACAGGACAAGTGTTCACGAATGACCGTCGGAACTCACCTAGTACGTGTGCTGGGGGTTGAGGGGGGCTGCGGACGCGTTGAATAAGACTTCGGTTTGACATTGTGTCAGAAATGAGAACTCTAACCTGCAGAGGAAGAAAAAGAAGACTGATGCTGTGTAGCAAAATGAAAGCTGACAAGATCTGGTATGTTTATCAGGCAGGAAGAAGAAGCAGCAGCAGCTCATAAGATAAGCTTCCTGATTTTCTACAAGAAGCGTGATGTTCAGATGATCTGGTTAACCAAGAACGCTGCAACAAATAGTCAGTTTATTTGCACAGTAAATGCACATCACACTTAAAGAATTGTGCTGCGAGTCACATCAGCCTATGTTTGCAAACAAAGGTTTAGGTTGTTTTTTTTTATGTTTATTTGCACAGTAAATGCACATTGCACTTAAAGAATTGTGCTGCGAGTTAAAAACAAAACAAAGGTTTAGGTTGTTTTTTTTTTATATAACATCTCACCATAAAAAGAAAGTTAGACGTCACACATACCCAAAGATCACAACCAAATCATATCACTCAATGGACAAAAATGAAATCAGCAGCTGTTCTGATGCTCGCTCATCATTGGGGTCAGTGAACACAAAGCCAAGTCGTTCCACGTAGCTGTTCTTGCCACTGGAGATAAGATGTTTTCAGAGTATTGCTCCTCAGAATGAGGAAACTGAGCTGAATATACATTAGGTGGAGTTTCCCCTTCAGGCATTCAGAGCCAGTAGCGTTGTATTTAAAGCGCATGCATGTGTCTGTTCACTGCAACGACCTAATCTGGGCTCAGATCAGTTCACCTTTGTTTTCATGCAATTCCCAGTCATACGTGTCCAGGACAAAAACAAGTGATTAGAGGACCTGTGGTGACTTTAACTGGCCACAAGACAAAAAAGGTACACATGCACACGCGCGCGCACACACAGAGAGGACTTTTGACTGCAACATGACCAAATGAAGTAAGGTTTGAATCACTTCCAAGAGGTTTGACTACATTCCGACCAACACCGGTGGACCAACCCAACAGGAACAACAACATGAAACAACTTGTTTGCTGCATCACAAAATAATAGAAACGACTGGAAATTAGGAACAAAACCGGGAAAACACGGGAAGCTGAAACATGGACCAGGTTTGACCCACAACTCTGACGCAAATTCAACAAGATATTTCAAGTTTAAGGCTAATTAAAATGTGCAAGTCCGCTGAAAAGGTAAAACACACACGCGCCCAAGTTTAACAGAAGCTAAATAATAAATGGTGTTGAACAGAACAGGTAACGTTAAGGTTAACTAAACAAAGTAGCGTTTCAAATTTACAAAGTCGCGTTTCAAAGTTACAAAGTCGCGTTTCAAAGTTCAATAAAAGTTTTCCACTCCGCGCCCACAGAAAGTCGGATTCAGCTGTCTAGCAATGGGTTTCATCTACAAATAGCCAGTATCAAAGTAGGAATTTAATTCGGGGAAAAAGCAGAGATTCCCTGGTTTGTTCTCGGACACTCACCTCAGTGTTTGTCAGAGCTGGCCTCGCCTCTGTCTACGCCGGAGCAGATGCAGGACGCCAAACCTCCACCTCTCGCGGGAGTTCGCAAGTAAAGTGGGGGCGGCGCTTAACTGATAGGTTTATAGAGCCCACGTGGGCGAGCACAGAAACGTGCTCCCCATCTAAGATAATAATAATAAGATAAACGCTCATGAGATAACGTAGATGCCAAGAGCAGGAACCTTGGTGTCCCAGGATAAATCATTTATTTAAAGAATCCTATTTCTGCTAGATAAAACAACCTAGTACAAAGTCTATGTAATGAATGAGTCTATAGCAAGTTGTTTTAATATCTAACCAAACCACACCCCTGTCTGCCAGTTTAAAGATAGAATAAAAGAAAACATATGAGTGAAAAGAAATGGAAATAAAACAATCAAGGTATACCATGAGTCCATACCCCTGCTTGTGCCTATATTTGTTGGACCTCTTTGGGAATATGCAGAGAAATGGAAGAAGATATAAACTGCTAATAAAGAAAAAAAGAGTTGACACAGGTGTCTAAAAGGAGAATCTGAGATGGACAGACTAAAGTTTCACACCTGTACCAAAGTGTATGAAAATCTAAATTCTTCTAAAGACACATACACAGCAAATAAAAACAACTTCATTTAGCATAAACACTTTCAGTTTCAATTACTTTCAGAAGCAGTGCTCAAATAAAACAGCCTGAGGCTCCTGATAAACAAACGAGAACAGATGGCAGCTGAGTTCTTGCCTCTTCTGCTAGGAGGGTACAATTTGCATTGAAACAGGTTGTCGACATACTGTAGCTCGGGCATGTAGTCGCTGTGCTGCTATGTAGAAGAATTCTAAATGCAAAATACATTGTATAATAGATTTGATCAGGATTATGGTCATGCTATTTGCATACTGTCTGACCATATGGTCAGTGCTGGGTGGCTTCCCCTGCAGAGAGTTAGACCTAAAGTTTGCATTTATGTGCAGATTCTCACTATAGCCTGCAGAAAGTCTGCAGGTGTGTAGGTTTGACCTGCTTCTCGCTTAGTCACTTAAGAAAAGAGGTGAATGAAGAGACACGTGCATAAAGTTGTATTGCAACATAGCTTTCTAAAATGAAGGCAGTCCTTAAAAAGCTCTTTAAAATATGTAATCCTCTGAAAAAATATGACTCTCCAAATAATCAAACTAATGGAATTAAATGGGGTCATTTAGGGATGATGAAATGAAAATGTAGCTATCAGTAACTGCAAACACTTACATTCAGTTATATTATCTAGAATAGAAACAAAAACATTTGGAATGTGTACAGCAAAATAGTTTTGATCATTTTAATGACAAATGCCATAACAGTGAGAAACAGTGACTAATTAATACTAATAATATCCTAGATATTAAATATAACACAACAAAACACATTTTGG
>NW_018127992.1:1372554-1373791 GCF_001952655.1 Monopterus albus
CTGAGGTCAGGGAGGATGCTCTCCCCTGTATCTGCCAAGCAGCTCAGCACAGAACAAGAGTGCACATGTTTTAAATAATATACATTTAATTTACACCTACCTGTCTGAGTGCTGAGACAACATTTGTTCAGTTTTGTTTCAAATATACAGTGAGGAACAGAAGTATTTGAACACCCTGTGATTTTGCAAGTTCTCCCACTTAGAAATCATGGAGGGGTCTGAAATTCACATTGTAGGTGCATTCCCACTCTGAGAGACAGAATTCAGGAAATCACATTGTATGATTTTTAAAGAATTTATTTGTCTAGCACTGCTGAACATAAGTATTTGAACACCTGAGAAACAGCTTGAATTCTGTCTCTCAAAGACCTGTTACTGTGCCTTGAAAAAGTCCACCTCTACTCCACTCATTAATCTAAATTAGTAGCACCTGTCTGAGCTCTTTAAAGACACCTGTCCACCCCACAGTCAGTCAGACGCCAACTACTACCATGGGCAAGACCAAAGAGCTGTCAAAAGACACCAGAGACAAAATTGTGGACCTCCACAAGGCTGGAAAGGGCTACGGGGCAATTGCCAAGCAGCTTGGTGAAAACAGATCAACTGTTGGAGCAATTGTTAGAAAATGGAAGAGGCTAAAGACGACTGTCAATCTCCCTCGGACTGGGGCGCCATGCAAGATCTCACCTCGTGGGGTATCACGGATGATGAGAAAGGTGAGGAATCAGCCCAGAACTACAAGGGAGGAGCTGGTCAATGACATGAAGAGAGCTGGGACCACAGTTTCAAAGGTCACTGTCGGTAGAACACTACGCCGTCATGGTTTCAAATCATGCATTGCACGGAAGGTTCCCCTGCTCAAGTCATCACATGTCCAGGCCCGTCTGAAGTTTGCCAAAGACCATCTAGATGATCCAGAGGAGGCATGGGAGAAAGTCATGTGGTCAGATGAGACCAAAGTAGAACTTTTTGGTCTAAACTTCACTCGTCGTGTTTGGAGGAAAAAGAAGGATGAGATGCATCCCAAGAACACCAACCCTACTGTGAAGCATGGGGGTGGAAACATCATGCTGTGGGGGTGCTTTTCTGCGAAGGGGACAGGACGTCTGCACTATATTAAGGAGAGGATGAATGGGGCCATTTATTGTGAGATTTTGAGCAACAACCTCCTTCCCTCAGTCAGAGCATTGAAGATGGGTCATGGCTGGGTCTTCCAACATGACAACGACCCGAAGCA
>NW_018127992.1:1373953-1395933 GCF_001952655.1 Monopterus albus
ATTCTGTCTCTCAGAGTGGGAATGCACCTACAATGTGAATTTCAGACCCCTCCATGATTTCTAAGTGGGAGAACTTGCAAAATCGCAGGGTGTTCAAATACTTCTGTTCCTCACTGTACAATGTTCCAGCACGACTGTGGTTTATATTTTTCAAAACCATCCATAAAGTCTTTAACAGTTCACCTCCCTCTACATGGGAGGACAGCAGTTGCCATGGCTCTGTGTAGTTACCGGGGCAACCATGTGTTGGTGTCACAAATCTGTGAGGCGGACGCTGGAGGATGTCTCAACATAGATGCACCCTTGGTATGCTAAACCCGATTGGCCACCTCGTAGATCGATGACGAGGCTCCGACTCCTCTCAGACTCTGCCGTCTGGAGTCGAGCCCGGCCGAGCATCGAGTCCCACAGTAGACCTCTGCTCCACAACTGGACACAGCAACACAGATTAGTACTGAGAGTGTGTCCTTACTATGTGTGTGTATGTGTGTGAGGGAATGTGTCAGAACCTCGACAGAGATGTGCGTGTTGGGGTATCTCCTGTAGAAGATGGCTCTGAGGTTGAACTCGGGGTTTCCCTCTTCCTTGAACACCTGAGTCCTTATGGCGTCATTCTCACATCGCACTATGGCGTAAACATCTGGAGCTGTGAATCACAACACACAGCTCAAGATGATACAACCGAGGGAAAGGAAGAAATTAGCTCCAGTTCAGTTAGATCTGGTCATTCAGATATCAAAATGTAGAGCATCCAGTTAGGTAAGGAGACTATATGGATGCTTCTAGTGAGTATATTGTGTTGTGCTTAGTGACCTGTCTGTTTGGGAGGTCTGAGTCCTGATGCCCTGCGGAGGTGGACTGTGGTTACAACAGTGGGTTGAGGTAGAAAACACTGAAATACTGATGGAGTCGGCAAGTCTTCCCTGAGTTCCCTACAAGACAAGGAAGGAAAGAAGAAAAGTATGAGTGTTGAAGAGGAACGGGTTAAATCTGAGAGCAAAGAAGGTATAGTGGCTGCTAATGTGAAAGAAAATGATCCTCAATATCCAGATAAGGGGTAGAAAGCAGTGATTATAAGACACAGCTTTGGTGCTGCTAGTGAATGTTCACGCAAACACCTGTCACACACCTCAGTCGGACATGGGAATGGGAGAAGAGTCGTAGCAGAAAGCGTCCGGTGACTCCTGGCAGGAAGGTGGTGGGCAGCACTACATAGCGGCCTGGAACCAGAGTCCCCCTCAGTGTAACACTGCGGGAGTCCATGTAGATGGAGCTGGCGGCCTGCTCCACCACACACTGCACCCGGCTGCAGCGGTTCACCTCCACCTGCAGAAGACAAAGAAAGCAGGGAAATGGTTTTTAAACTTTCAGGGTAACTGAAAAGGTGGATCTTCCTACAGCATTTTAGTGGACTCACCTTCAGCACCTCAAAGCCAATAGGCAGGTTCTCTCCTCCTCCATCTTTCCTCTGTATCCTTCTGTCCTCCTGCTGCAGACAGATCAGCACCTCCTCCTCTTTGCCTCTCACCTCGAACATAAACTACAAGACGGAGAGAAAAGAAGAAAAATCACTTACACTCACACAAAGACTTGCACTTCAGGTTTACCTGTGGATTGTGCAGGAACGTGTCCCTGTGGTTGATGCATCCTCCACATCGACTCCTCTTGTCCACCTGTGTGTCCCACCTCCCACTGATTTTTTCACCTTCTTCCTTTGTCACTTTTTTCACAAGTTTGCCTTTCCCACACTTTCCTTCTTTGCATCCTTCCTGCCGACTCTCCCCAAGTCGGGCCTCCTTCATGTTCCCTTGCTGCTCTGCCCTTCCAGGTCTGATGCTGTTCTTGCCCAGTGTGTTGTTACTGTGGTGGAGGGTGGATGGAGATGCACCGGGTGGGGTGGGAGCTGGAGCCCACTCCCCGTAGCAGCGCACTTCTTTCCAGTGTGAGCTCGGCCACAGCTGAACCCTCTCCACCAGATGGCACACCACTACATCTGTGAAGTAGTGGCAGAAATCCTCGAACTCCATCCTGAACAAGAAGCAAGTTTAGCAAAAGTTTGGATCAGAAATATACATGCTATATGTATATAAGTTAGAGCAAATAATAAATATACCAAAACTCCCCAACATCTCTAACAGTGAGGCCCGTCTTCTCCCTGTCTGCACGACTCATCTGTTGCCACTGCTGTGACCTGCAAGGGGCGTGCAAGGACAGTAATGTAGAAGGCTGCAGAAAAAATGCACAACACACTGGAAACGCCAGGAAAAATCCGTTTTGTTTCAACTTCTGCAAAGTTTTATTGGGCCGTTTTGTTCATTTTGTCCAACTTTCATAATGTAAACAGCAGACGCTGTCTAGTACAACAATTCCCAAACTATTGTAAAATGTCAGAAATGGTCCAAATATGTTGCATTGTAAAATGTAAAACAGACTGACAGCAGGGGCCGTTATTCCCAGAGCTCCTGCGGAACGTGATGTACTCAACTGTCAGACATGTGGCAGATGAAGTCAACATGCCCTCACCCCTGACTCCAGGCCCCCGTCCAATCTGTGGTCCCCCATGGATTCCTCATGCGCACCATGAAGAGCTTGGACATCCCGCCCCTGTTCAGCAACTTCTCCGCCAGCCTCACCTTCCTTACTGCTGTGATCCCATAAGCGTGTCCTCGCACCAGGCCACAGTCCAACACCGACTCCACTGTCTCCCCCTCTGCCGGCTGAGAAATGCAAAATACACTGAATTTATTTTAACCTAGTTCTAAAACATTGAAGATTCTCAGAATAATCCGAATCAGAATCGTCTTTAATGGCCAAGTCTGTTTGAACATACAGGAATTTGACTCTCAATGTGTTGTAAGGCAACAGAAATAGAAAATAACAATGATAATAAAAATAAAGTGAGAATAAACAGTGTATGCATCCAAGTAGGAAATGTGTGCAATCAAAAGTAGGAAAGGAACGAGAGGAAGTGTCCTACCCTTATGGAGCAGGTTATGAGGGCTTTGCGTTCATGTGCCTTGGCTAGCGTCTGAAAGAACGTTCTCCTCTGGTCACTGTGCAGGCTGAGGGCCTCACTGTCCAGATGGAGGGGCTCTGAAACTCCTCCAGTAAAGTCGATCAGGGCCTCTGCAGTGTTTCCTCCCTCCAGGGCCTCATAGCAGCCGTTCAGCCTAGAACAAATCCAGGAGCGGGATAGACTGATGTGAAGACTGAATGGTTCACGGCTGGCTCCTTGTTCCTCACTCTCCATGCTTTGCTCCAAAGGTACCGGACAAAGCGTAGACGACCAGACTAGTGTTGATGTGTTTCAGTAGGTTTTTGAGGTGCTGCTCTGCAGACAGTGTTGGTGTTCTGGGTGGTTTGCATGGTTAGTGGTGGCAGTAACATGTTTTTGTCAGAACCTTAGTAAAAGGTTGCCATGGCTGAGGGCAAGAAGTTTGATATTCTGTGATTATGTAAAACCACATAATAACTAATTTTAATGCCATCTTTTTTCTTCTTCTTCTTTTTAATAAAGAGTGACAGGAATCAGGGGGTCTAATATGCCAAAAGGCTCCCCAGGGTGGGAGTCAAACATTTGCCACGTTAACCATTTGGTCATCATGGTGCCCACTAATGCTTTTCTTTTTAATGCCTCTGCACCGGTAACAGAGACAATTGGAAGCATTATGTTTTTGGGTTGTCCATTCGTACATCTGTCCGGCCCATTCTCATGAACGTGATAGCTTTGGGGGGATTTCTATAAATTTGGCACAAGCTTCAACTTGGACTTGAGAATGAATTGATTAGATTTTGGTGCTCAAAGGTCAAGGTCAGTGGCCTCCCGTCTACCTCATTCCTGTGAATTTGACTGGCTGGTGGAGGCAACTGAGAAACGGTAGGCCTAACTAGTTTTCACTAGTTGTAATATCTGAGCATGACAACTATGGTGTGGTTAAGGACAAATCACGTGCTAAAGCCCTGACAGTCAGGGAAACCTCTCCTGAGAAAGACAATGCTAAGGGCTCCTGGAGCCTTTAAGTGTCACTAAAAAGACTAAAGGAGGACATGATGGTACAGAAGTATTACTATTAGCAGTTGTTACAGAAGCTCAGTCAGTGGTAGAGAATGCAACAAATCTTTTATGTTGAAAGGTTTGAGAGCTGAAACTTCCTGCCACAAGCTCAGCCAGCATTTATTACTCACTTAGCATAGGCTTTCTCCAGCAGGGCACTCCAGAACTCTCTAGGTGTGGCTGATCGACAAAACAACAGCACTCCGTCACCACTGACAGGCAGGCGGTCGTCCACGACTACATCCACCCAGCAGCCGAGGCGCCAGAACCGGAAGTGGAAGATTCCTGCGTACACGTCTGGACACTTTGGGTTCCACTCTTGATCCATATGGCCAGGTATCACCTGAGAGGAGGAAGGTGTGAGATGAGATGACGTCATGAAGGAAGAAAAAGGAAAGGAAAGGATGACAGGTGAAATGGAAGGAAAGGAGGAAGGAAAACAAAAACACAACCTTCTTCCACAGAGATGGCTCAGATGCCAGACAGGAAATGGCGGCCACCATCCAGCAGTTACCCAGACTGCCTTGGTGTAAGTCACGAGTGCTGATGCCATCAACAAACAAACGAGGGTCCTTACATATCTCCTAGAGGGCGATTGGGAGCAAGAAAAACACATCAAACCTGCGTTGAATTAAGTTTTTGGCCACTGTAAAAGAAACAAAAATCATGTTGACATTTTAACACTTGATGTGCCAAACATGTTAATAACAGGAGCTTAACGACCCACAAACAAGGAGCAACATTATTATTTATATGGAGCTGTATTTGTGAACCTAAGTCAGATACTCTCCTTTGCTCTACCTTCAGCTCCAGAGGGAAACATCTGGCTCTTTAGCTGCTAAAACCTCCGCTATGTTCACTAGTTAGTCGCTAACTGTGTCTGCTGTTTGGTGTGGAGCAGGTACCGTACAATGTGTCAGTGAAAGCAGCGGCCTGCTGATCAGAGCAGTAAAGTTGTGGCCCTAAACCCAAAACAATGAGCTGAAAGATGCTGCAGCTCTCCTGAGACTTGTCAGTGGGTTCATCACTGTAAGCGACACCTTTAATCCATTGTTAATATAAAACAAAAGTTCTACAGAAGCCTTAAATGCTCCCTAATGTGGAATAAACAGTGGACTAACAGTGTGTCATGGTTTCATGAGGCCTGTTAGCTGGTTCAGTGTCAGAGCACTGCTAAGGAGACAGATCCTCTCTGTCCTATGTGGACCTGCTGATCTCAGTTGGGACCGAGTCAGGTAACCGTAGAAGTGTTGCTGCTGCTGCACACACACACACACACACACACACACACACACACACACACACACACGGTGACATAATGAATCTTCCTCAAGATGATATCGAGTTCATAACACACGCAGATGAGCAGATGGAGCTACTGTGACAGTTATGACGGCAAACAAGACATTTGAGTCAGTTTTATGTAGTTGTGTGTCAGCAGAGAGAGGAGACAGATGCCACCCTGTCACCCGACTCCCTGGCGATACACACTTTAAACACCTGAGTGAAGCATTAGGAACACAATACTATGAACCCTCCTCTTCAGCGCTGACTCAGCAAATTAAATTGAATTTGAAGCTAAAATATGGTAAATTTTTCTTTTCAGTACAGTGTGGCTGATTGGTGAATTTGATGTATCTTCAGGTTGTGAATATTTTTCTTAACCTGCCATTAATCTGGCATCTGTCACCACTTATGTGTCCTGATCATGTTAACTGGTTAATTTACTAATTTGTTGTTATGGAAGAGCTGGGTACTGGCACAATAAGATGTAAACATCAGTATATTTATGTATTTATCATTTAATATGGCACAATTAGTTTTCTGTAAGTCTTTGACCAATAAATTATAAAAGTGCAGAAATCTTAGTTTTGTCTTTTTTCGTCATAGGTTTGTTGGATGAAGCTTTTGCATTTAGCATCTCTAATTTCATACAGAATGTAAACAGTCAACAGAAAAATAAAACACTATGCACACTGGAAAACATCTTATGGCAAAAATGCTTGGCTTGTAAGTCTCCATTATTCAATAATAAAACTTTTATTCTTGACTGCATTTTCTAACAAGTCCATGAACAATTAAAGTTTTTTTTTAGCCTGGCTTTTAATCTGTCACCTCACTGCTTTTATTCTGGTGTGTTACATCACCATTAAAGGCCACTTGGCTTGGTGTAACCACTATAAACACCTATACTTATACACAGCTACACACATTTCAACACAGAGCTAAAAACACCTGAGCTATTTAAATTGGCCGCTGCCTTTTCTAGACTACACACACACACATTTGTACTTCAGTCTTTGTGAGGACACTGATAGACATGATGCATTCCCTTTAACAACTAAATGCCTGACACCAGCCCTAACCTATACCTAATTTTTACTTTCAACCTAAAACCAGGTCTTAACCCTCAAACATTCCTTTGAAGGGGCGTCAGAGCAGCCCAACTGTCCTCACAATACAAACACCAATATATGGGACTATCTGCGGCACACACCACTTGCTCCATGTGGGCTAAGGTTTCACTCCCTGACGCCTCTCCTATAATAGAAAGTGCTTTAAGTAACCCACTCTGTTGGAGCTGGCCACTCATCTTGGACATAAGATGAGGAGAGGTTGTGGAAAATAACTCTTTGCATTAGTTGAACTGGCTGGAGTAGAAAAAAGTGAAAGAATCCCTCCATCTATTTATTGCACGTCTCACTCCATGTCGCACTCACGCTGGGCCTCCTCCAGCTCAGGCCCGGCGGAGGCTCCCTCTTGTAGAACAGGGACTGGGTGGAGGCAGGGAACAGGGGATCCTTGAAGAGCGCACCTCGACGCAGACAGGCCCGCCTCAGCTTGTGAAAGCTCTGACCCTGGAAGTCACACACCCGCTCCAGCATCATAGTTGGACATGAGAGGCCTGAGGAAAGATGACGGAAGGAGGGAAATATGTGCAGAATGACAACACGTAGATACAAAACATAAAAATGGACACAATCAATTATTGTTAGGGGGAAATTGCATGTTTTGAAGATTCAACTCTTTGCACTCCAAACCTGAGATCTGCTTAACTGATCCTATTAATGAGATCAGTTTTTAACAGCACATTAGCCTGAATTTAAATACTATAAACAATATTCTATACACTGGATTTTGGTTTTGTGTAAATACGGCGGCAGCCATCAAGAGTCTGCACTTTGTAGCAGCAGAGGAAGCTGGAGGTCCCGCAGGATCAGCGTGTGTTAGGAAAGAGAGAGGATAGCAGTAAGGCGATGGTACTGTTTTAGTCATCAGTGATTTGAACTCCTGAGTCGGTAGCTTGTGTGTGTGTGTGTGATTCTGAGTCTCTGTGAGCACACCAGGTTCAGTGTGTGTGTGTGTGTGTGTGTCCATGTCTCTCAGATCCCTGCTGTGCAGAGGAAAAACCCAGATGAAACTTTGCAGGTGCTGACGTTTGCAGATACCAAACAGGTCAGTGTTATCAGTTATCAGTAGGGTTTCCATTTTTCTCCCATCAGATTTATGCAGAGAGACACACAAACATAAGAAGTAAACATACAGGTTTATAATAATTATAATAATTTTTAATCAGTGCATAAATTAATGACTTACAGCATCATCTGCAGTGGTAGAAGTACTTAGATATTGGTAGTAAAAGTAGGAATAATACAGTGTAGAAAAACCAATTTACGAGTCCTACATTCACATTTTTACTTCAGTACAAAGGTATTAGGATCATTATGCTAAATGGCCAATTTCAGAGCCATATACTGGATTATATTTATTGATGCATGGATGTCATTTCAATTTTGTAAAGATGGGGATAATTCTAATCACATATATACTTGAATTATTATATACTGCTGGGTAGTTTGTGACTTTCTCCTTAGAGAGCAATCATTTAATGGATGACTATATTTTGTATTTGTATTATAATGTGAATGTGCAAACTAGTAAATAATGGTAACAAATAAATGTAGTGGCACAGAAGTATGGGAAAATGGAAATACCCAGTACAAGTGACTCACCACCTGTTTAATATGTCATGAACTCCTGTATTTATTTATTGTATTTATACAACTCCCAGTTTAGTCAAACATAGATTACATGTGTTGTTAGTTGCTCAGTTTGGTTCCATGTCAGCAAACATTTACACTCACATAATGCTGCCAGTACTCGTGTATATTCACAGGAACTACAAATTGCCTGTGCATGGCCAGGTCCAACAGATTCAAATATTTATTTTAGTGTGCGCAGCCATGTGCATCTGTTGTAGTGTGCCTGCTGTGCATGAACTGAACTTGTAAATAAACAAACAAATAGCCAAGTGTGGAGCAGCCTCACACAGTCGGCTTGTGTTTAACTCCACGTTAACAGTTACAAACTGATGATCCACTATGTGTGAAAGAGCTGATATTTGACATAGCAAATTACACTCACTGATACATTCAAAAATAATGTTTATCGTAAATTAAAAATAAGCAACAAATATTAAATACAGCATATGGAAACAAGCTTCACTGAAAACTTCAATTTTATAATCATTTAATAAAAGTTGTACTCCAGCCTTTGCAAGTGTTACTGAACTAAAAACATGTGACAGCATCAGAAAACATCAGACACTAGATATAGTTGTTGTCTGGTGTATTAAAAGAGCTGTCGTCAGTTTGATAGCCTGTTACGATCATCCGTTTCCTGTGCTGGCGGTAGCTTTACATTTCTGCTAAAACATTTTATCATTAGTAACATCATCATTTAGCCATTTTGAGCCATGGGCGTGCATAAAATATCAGTCATAAATAACAGTTATACATTCACTGAGTTGTATACTATAAACTATTTGAGCAATTTACCTTTAAGTCAGATGATTTGTTGAGGCCAGACGATGGATCCAGGATCACTTCCTCCTTCGGTCATTTAGCAAATCCTTCCAGGAATCCTGAGTTTTAGAGACAACCACATATACTGTTAATGTCTGCTCTTTCCTCTTGTTTTTCTCTGACACTGTATGAGTCAGTTGTAACAAGCCGACTGACTGAACACTGCTTCATTGGACCTGGATGAGAAAAATAATGAAAGAATTAAATGCAGAAATGAAAACTACACTAAGAATGAGAGCGAATCTGCTGTGAGACAAAGGCTGGACTGATAGGAGCTCTGCAAGTTTCTCAACACCATCACTTTGTTGTTGCGTGAGCATGTGTCCATACAGCCGTGACAGACAAGGCAGGGTGACTGCTGGAGCCCAGTGCTAGGTGTAACCTTATCTCCCTCCATACTGACAATAGGCAGACGGTCTCCATGCCAATGAAATACTGTCACACATAGCTTTACAACAGCAAAATACTACAGTTAACCTCGCGTTTCAGACACTTTATCTTTCGGTGCCTGTTTGCAAACTGTTGTGCAGCTGGAGAGCATACATAAATATATTTTCCAGGAGTGTGTGTGTGTGTGTGTGTGTGTGTATTACTTACTGTTGCTTCTGCTCTTCTGGTTAGTGGCTGTGTGCATTCTGTTTTCTTCTCTTCCCCCTCGTATCTCACAGCTTTTCTCTTCTCTCCTCATTGTAGCATGACCTATGACCCCCTCTCTTCTCTTTTTCTGTATCATCTACTGACTCTCCTCTCCTCTCCGTCTTCTTCCACACAGACTCCTGTCGTATCTGTTGCTGTTGAACGTGTTGCCCCTGACACCTGAGAAACCAGGCACAAACACCTACTACTTTAACCAGTTCATTGCCAAATTTCATGGCAAAGTGATCAACCTGTTGCAACAACACATGACTGATGAACTAAAAAGCCTTTTTTTAGCAAAATCATTGCAATGGCTAATCAAATTAATATAGTTTTTATATATAGTGTAGAACAATGAGCATTTTTCTTTCTCAAAGGTCCAAAGTTGTTGACAAAGTGCAATGTGATTGAACAAAACAAGCAAACAAACAAACAAACAGCTAAATGAGTATCAAAATGTTAAATCACAACTGTCCTGTTGCTCAGTGAAACTCTGCTAAAATTGTATTCTTATTTTTCCACCTTAGTTGAATAATTTAATAGCTTTTAAATACCATTCCATGTAAAATATAAAAAATGCTTCCAGGATTTAAACCCTGGACTTTCTTCTTCTTCTTCTCCCATGCGGTGACAAATTTGCAAAAATTCATTATCTTCATATTTTTTATTAAATAAATGAGTTAATGTAATGAAATACAGACACTTGCTTGTGAATTCCATTTTTTTGTATTGAAATAGTGCAGCTTAACTTTAAATGCATAGCCTATAGATAAAATAATTTACAAATAAAGTTAAAATTGTATGCTTTATTAGTTGTAATTCATACTTTTAATATTTATATTGAATAATGTAGGCTAATACTTATTAAAATGTCAAACATACTGCGTTTATATATTAACTATATGGGTCTAGTATTGTACAGTATACTGTAAAAAAAAACATTTCTGCTACATATTAATATATATTTGTAATAATTGCTTTGGTACATTTTATTTAATGAGAAAATAGCTATAAAGAATGGAGATTACATTACCTAAAGTGATAGTACATGATATGCTTTCTTTGTGAGGACCAAAGACTGTAAAGAAATAACGAGTTTGCGTTTTCTCGATCAATGATATTCCCTGAAATCCAAACATCAGCTATCGACTAGTCGAGTCTGTCGTGATACAATACGCATGCGCAGTTGCAAGTCGCCGTCAAACATGCTTATGTGGCTTCTGTGATGTCAAAGTTTTAGTTTGTTGTTGGTTTGGAGACAAACTGCTGCGATGAAGCTTTGTATTGTGGCATTGCTTTGTGTTTGCAGTTTCATCAGAGCGGACGAAGACGAGAGACTGCCGAATAAATGCGAAGGTCAGAACACTAGCTAGCTGTTAGCATTACATGCTAGTTATAAGCTATCGTTAAAGTGTTATAACAGCAGTATTAACCTGACATTTGTTTACATATTGTGTTGAATTGTCCTGTGCCTACAATCTTTGACATGCACATAAATACGAAGTACTTTTCACGTTTTATTTTTCGTGTCTTGTCAGTTTGTAAGATTCTGACCATAGAGCTGCAGGAGGCTTTGGAGAAAACTGGCCGTTCCAAAGAAGTCCTGGAGGTTGGAGAGGTGCTGGACAATGGGAAGAGAAAAAGGAAGATAATATACAACACCTCGTAAGTTAGCTACCAAGTTAATATGAACAGGAGATACCTTGGGGTAGAACAATTAGAAGTAAATGCTGCTAAATTCTCAAATATAGAGATATCTCAAAATTAAGGAAGTAGTAAAATGAGTTGTACTATATGTGTAAAGTCTCTGATGTTCCCCTAAAATGCTAGGAAGCCTGCAGCTCTGTGTAAAGGCAACATATGCATCTGTGTTTTTCTTTCAGGGAGACTCGGTTGACTGAGGCACTAGACAACATATGTGAGCGCATCCTGCAGTATAATGTTCACGCAGAGAGGCCTGGCAGCCTCCGATATGCCAAGGTGAGGTTGAACCTAATAATGTGCGCTTAACGTTGGAAGGTGACATCTTTCACACCCAGTACACACATCATGTTCTCGATGTAAGGATTTAAATGATTAGGTTGATTTTTTTTTTAGTATTTATTTCTAAAACTACAGTCAAGTAGACACTCACCCCTAAAACTTGCTTGTGTTTTGTGTTCTTGTTATTTACAAATGTGTGCAGCAAACTGACCGCTAGGTATTTTCCTTGCTGTGCAGGGTGCCAGTCAGACCATATCGACTCTGAAGAATCTGGTTCACAAAGGAGTTAAAGTGGACCTGGGACTGCCATATGAGCTCTGGGATGAACCCTCTGTTGAGGTGTCTGACATGAAAAAACAGGTAGGCTTGCTGCAAGTGTTGGAACACCATCATACTTCTCAGTGTTTTTAGTTACAGAGCTTGGTATTAGTCTTGGCAGTTCTGTGCAGCCCTCTGCTGGACAACAGTGGAATAGCCTGCACCTCTTCACTGTGTTTTCTTTGTGGTGTGATTTTAATGTGGCATGGAAAAGTCATATCACAGTGCAAAATGATTCATTCTGTTAATAAGGATAAATATTTGTCATCTGACATGTTCTTCACTTATTTATGACAATATATACAAATATAAATGTATATTGTATTTGACTTCAGACATTCAAAATCTTCCAAAGTCAACAGCAATATTGGAATCCAAAAAAACACGTACACAAGATTAAAAACAGTACCTGTGTCTATTTGTGTTGTGCAGTGTGAGAAAATGCTGGAGGAGAATGAGGAGGTGCTGGAGGACTGGTACTTCCACCATCAGGACCAGAGGCTGGACAACTTCCTCTGTGAAAAGCATGTCCTCAAAACATCAGAGCAAGGTAGGAGACACATGAGGAAGTAGTACCAGTCAGTCCCACCTGTGTTTGTTTGAAACACATTTAAGAGATTTTAAAAAGCATTTATCCAATAACGTCTGTACTGAGATTACTCTCCTTCCATCAGAATGCCTGAAGGAGGTGTGGAAAGGGGACATGGGTGAAAAAGGAGGAGCTGAGGAGGCAGCAAGCGACAACACAGCAAAACAGGAAACAAGTGACGATGCGCAGGAGGAGGAGGAGGAGGAGGAAAAGACACATGACGCCGGAGAGCTCTGAGAAAACATTTTCAAAATGAAGACAACACAAAACCTCATCCTCAGATTTTAGCAGGAAACATGCAAATTGATGGGCAGAAGTTAATAATTATGTATTCAGACTAATTTTCAGCTGTTCTTGGAGCCAAATCTGGTACATACATGTGGGAGAGATCACACTGAGATTATAGAATGAGACTATTTTAGCTTCTGAATGGATGATTTGACAATTAGAAACATGCCGTCAACACTGTTTCAGATGCCAAACCTTGTTCTAGTTTACACAGTGTTGCAGTGGTGTGAGATGATACTTTACACAATTTGGCACTAAGTTATTTTTACAGAAACTGTCTCAGCTTTTTATAAACGGTTTCACCTTTTTGAACACACCTATTTGGATAAAGGTTGTTACATCATGTGTGAATGCTGTTACATTTATACTTATGCCAACGTTGTTTTGCTTTTTTTATCCCCAAACTACAGTCTTTAAATGCAATATGTACAGTTGTTTTTTGTTGAATAAAAAGCTTTTTGTAATGTATGTTTTCTGCAGTTTGTTACAGAAAAGCACCATAAACAGGAGTGATGTTGCAGGTTGTTAATTGAGGATGATTAGTCTCAGGTGTGGGCCTCCTTCCTCATGTTGAGCCACTTCAAGAAGAGTCATCAGAGGCCAGTTTTGAATGAAACATCACAATGTCTCCCAGTTCTGTTGTGTTTTTGCTGTTTATTTGGTCTAAATTAGCAACAGTTCAGTGTTACACCTATCAAACAGAGCCTCTTTCTCTGTCTTATGTCGACTTGGCGGCTCTTGAAGCGAACTCTTTCGCTCAGACTAAGGGACCCAACTCTTACTCTGGGGATCCACTGGGAATAACTGATCACAAGGTCAAGACCCTTGTGGTAAAATGTCACGAAGACAGCGTTGAGGTTGTGATGAAAGCTCACCTGTTTGGCCCTGGGTGGCCTGTGGACCCTGCGCACTTGAGACTTGGACTTGTCGGTGCTGCACAAAGTCAATGCAGAGCCACAGTGTCTGGACGCGGGGAGTATGTCATCAGAGCACCTCTGACTGACTGTGGGAGTGCAGTGATGGTTGGTGAGCCCGTTGAAAGTAATTTGCTCAGCAATAGGCAAAGCAAAGCCGAGTTGTAGTTACTCGGTGCTGCCACCTAGTGTTTTATTTATCTGTAAGTTTTGTTGTGTGTCACATGTTTTAGTTCACTCACAACGCTGTGCTTTACAACAACCTGCTGTTGTACTCTCCTCCTCCAACGTCACCCAGAGACCGCTTTCACATGGAAGGAGCTGCCATCCCTGTGCACTGCGAATATAAAAGGTGCATTTTCAAAGACATAATGGTCTTAAATTGTGTACAATAACAATGTGTGTGGTCTTTAGTTCCTTTCAGAGGCCTCACAGATGACTTGCAGCATCTGGATTTTGCAAAGATCTATTGAGAAAAAAAATACTTTGTGTGTACAAGGCAATTAAAAATGCACTACACTACACTGTAAGGGTTTAAAAACTTAGAAACTCTTTTCAACATTTCAAACTGTGTTGTTGCTGTGACTGTTTATAGCTGCCAAGTTAGCCTTTGTCTTCTCCTGCAGGAGATACACAATGAGCAGCAGAGCTCTGAAACCAACCTGGACCCCTCTGATTTCAGTCCGGTCTGCTCATCTCAGCCTCGATTTCCAGCTCAGGCTCATGACAAGTGAGTTGGCTTCAATCTGATGAACCCAACAGTTTTCACTACTGAAACAGAAAACACAACAGAACAAATTTATCGAAGCCACAAAAACATTTTTATCCATAAAATCCAAATACCAGACTTCAGTATTATTAAAATCCTGGCCCTGCCCCAAAACCGATCAGTCTACAGAATAAATGTGTTAAATCAGGTGAATTTCCAAATATTCCCTGAAGTTCCAAATATACTTACAAATTTTAAAGGATAATTTAAAATAAAAGTATTTTCTGTAAATAGGTGTTTTGTTTCTGAATGTTCTGTCTTTTAGATGACTGGAGCAGTGAGAGAAAGTCTTCTGTTTACTTCCTGGATGAGATGGTCAACATTGAGGCCTCTGTAGATCATCGTCGTCGTCATCTTCCTCTTCGTCTGTATGTAAACAGCTGTGTAGCTACTCTGAGCTCTGATGTCACTTCCTACCCCAGATACCCCTTCGTAGACCACCAGGGGTGAGTCCTGTCGTTTTAATGTCTACAGCAGTTCGTCTAAACAATTCTCCGAACCAGAACTTCTTGCTGTGAACACACGATGGTGGCCCCACATCGACCACAGAAACCCACCCAGTTCCTGTGTTTGATTATGATAAAATGCTCCCATGTTACTGATATAATAAATGCGGAGTCCGTTCTTTGCAGATGTTTTACAGACTCCAAGCTGAATGGCTCCAGCTCTCGGTTCCTGACCCGGTTCCAGGACAACCACCTCCAGCTTCAACTCCAACCTTTTCTCTTCCACCAGGACCACAGACGCACTGTCAGCACTGAACCCACACATTTTCTTGAGCCAAAATCTTAGAGTGCAGTTACTAATTACAGCAAACATTGATATGATCTGTACTGTGATCTAGCTCCTGTCTCCTATAGATCTATATGACATGTTACCTGGAAGCGGAGCCAATTTCAAACAAAGACCCGGAGAAAAAGGCTTGTTCCTTCACCAGTGGGCGGTTGGTTTCCATTTCATAACTCCTGTGTTGTTGCTCCTTTCACTTCCTTGTATTTATTCTGAAAAACACAAAGGACAATATATATCTCCAACTGCCAGGTGGAGGTCAGTGGATGGTGACGACCACATCTGTGTGAGCTGTGACCAGATAAATAACAGCAGCAGTGTCAAGTCCAGCCACAAGAGAGCGCTGAGGAGCACAACAAACAGACAACATGGTAATGCACCAAATACATGTACTTCTCTAGACAGTGCAAGTATAAAAACAGGCAGTTTGTGAATGAAGATCACCTGAAGCCGATTAAATGTTCTCCTTTTGCAGAGCTGCACAGACAAACCACTTTGCATCCGATCATATTTCTT
Organism: Monopterus albus; assembly: GCF_001952655.1. Taxonomy (NCBI): domain Eukaryota; kingdom Metazoa; phylum Chordata; class Actinopteri; order Synbranchiformes; family Synbranchidae; genus Monopterus; species Monopterus albus. The sequence continues at coordinate 1,389,675 of NW_018127992.1, forward strand.
TCAAGGAAGTTGACAACAGTGTGAAATACAAGTGTCTGTATCAAACTGAGGCCAATAAAGACATTTAAGCACCTGTGTCATGTATCAGAAACTTAATGTAGTCCCACTTGTTTTGAGTTTGACAACTTCTGTCAAGCCTTAGTTTTTGTGCTAACATGCAGTGTGAATTGTGGACCCTACACAGGTGTGTGTGTGTCTTTCTGAGCTGTGACAAATCAATTAATTTTGTCACAGATGGACTCTAATCAAGTTCTAAAAACATCTAAAGAGTAATTAAATGAAGCAGAATGCACCTGTCCACAGACTGGAGTTCCACAAAGTCAGAACGCTTTTGAGACAAAATTTCCAAAATCTTTTTTTTTATTTTTTATTTTGGCATTATTGGTTATGTGCAGAACTAAATGTCCATAGTTTATATCACTTATTCCTAAATAGGATCGCAGACAACCACACACAGTTCTACGGGCAGTTTAGAGCCTTTGGATTGTGGGGGGAAGCCAGAGAACCTGGAGAGAACCCACGCAGGCGCAGGGAGAACATGCAAAAAGACTCCGGGTCGCACTGGGCTCAGGCCCTGAACCTTCTTGCTGTGAGGCGACGGCGCTAACCACTGTTCCACCCCCATTTTATTCAACTTAAATCTATGACAAAGTATACAAAATGGATTCTGAATACTTCACTATATGATAACACATAATAGTTTCATACCAATATATTGTATCATATTGAGTGATTTGTTTCCACTTTCAGTCTCTTACTAAGCAAAGTAAAACAAAAGTACCTGGGATGTGTTTGCACTCAATAAAGTACAATGAAAAGTCAAGACTTGCTTTGATGTATGTGCTAGATAATGACCGACCACGATATATGAGCTGAACCTATATGATATGTAGGCTCTAAAATGAGGTCTTGAGTTTCTGCATTGCATTTATTCTGCCAGATGTCTCAACCACAATGACAAATGCTCATCTTTTAAGCACTTTATGGGGCACTTTATTAGACAGTACAGGGGAGAGATACAGTAGAGAGAGGTTTACATGCAACAAAAGATCCCTATACCCTTAGGAAGCCGCACTATGATAAATGACCTGATTCATACATGTTGGAAGAAAGTCTGGACTTCTAGCTGCTCGCCATCTCTCTGCTCCCCTTTCAGGGGAAGGTATTGTTTTATCATCATAGGCAGAAGGTAAAACTCTGGGGACATGATATTCTGATCTTTTCTCTTGACCACTGATCCTTGAACACAACAAGTTAACTTATGGTTTAATGGTGAGTTTGTCTCCACTGCAGAACAACAGTCTGTTCCCCTCTTCTTCCAGCACCTGTCAACACCCGTGCCAGAGACAAAGAGTGAGAAACTTGGAAGAAAAAAAAAAAAACCCACTACATTGAATCATGGCAACCAGGGTTTATTTCCCACTTTGTTCTTTTTGCCAACCACGTTTAAGAGCCAAAACACTCGGTGAAGATTGTTTTTAAAGACATCTTTCTTGTTGCATAAAAACAAATCATTAGTCACCAGTAAAGGTGCAATTTTGGAGATTTTTGAAGGAGCATAATGTCATTTTGTTTGTGTTACATGCAAACCTTTTGCATCTGCCCATTACAGCTGCCATAATGGGACATATGGAAAAAGATCACGATATGTATAAAAAGCTTGGTTGTATTCAAGATTCAGAATCACACCTAAAATCAGTAACAATATCAGGCTTTTCTCTTTACTAATGAGACCGATATATGAGATCATTGATGAACAGTGTACACACCAGGGGGACGAACAATGATCCCTGAGGTACACCCAGTGTCAGTAATTACATTGTCTTTAGCTCTTCATAAGCTGGGACTCTAAGATGATAACTCTTCTTCTAAATTACTGTTATCTTTTGTCTCATTGAGGTACAAACCAGATTTAGCTTATCTCGTATCTCACAGCCAGATTTTATTACTTTTCTTCATCAATTTTCATTAAATCAGGGTATTTGACTCTTATGCTTGGACTTTATCTTGTGTGATGCAAAAAGATGTATTTAAAAAGGTTTTTGAATGTATATAAAACTTCTATATATTGGATTTTCATGCCTATACAGTATCTGATGATTAGTCCAAAGTACAGTATTGTGTCTTGTTGTAACTCTTTAAATGTTCAAACTAGTCCATCAAATAGACACTCTCATTCTCTCATGGTGGCTTAATCCTCACTATTATAATTGTACACATTGTATTTTGTTATTTTAACTTGGGTCTTTTAGCACACTTGTAGCTGCAGGGTGAGACTTTGGCAGCACAACACACCTGTCAAGTACCACCTAAAGTGTTTAACATTTTCTTAGATCATTTTAAGGGCAATATCTGTTATCATGTTGTGTTTGTGTTTATTATTTTTCTTTCACCTCCATCTCAGCTCACTATAATCTTTACTATTTTGACCCTTAATTTAGTTTATGGCACTTGCCCTTGTGTCCAAGGATAGCATTGCCTAAGTCCATTGTAACTACTTGACACACACACACACACTCAAAGACACACATGCACACAAAGCACACCTGGGGAAACATTCCTCGGGGGAAGTCATCAATCAGTTTTATGGCTTTCTCTGGGAAAGTTTCCTCCTCTACAATCAGGAGCGTTCCCTCCCTCCACCGCGATTCTCTTTCTTATATTTCCATCTGTATCAGTTTTGCTACACATCTGAGAACAATCGACTGCAGCCAATTAACTTCAACCATTTTTCCTATTCCGCTGAGGGATAATTGGAGCAAAGTGGGGGGCAAGAGGTTTGCCTGGATGATATGAGATAAGACTACTGCAACTGGCTGTCCTCTCCGTCCTCAAATTGCCCGCCAGTGGTAGAGAGAGAGCCCTAATGCATATGAACCAAAGTTTTAGGAACCTTTTTTTTTTTACTAGTTTAGTATTTTCCCCAGAGCTTGCAACAACAAAAACAACCATTTATATTCAGATGAATTATTATACTGAATTCACCAGCAAGTAGCTGTACTGTGTTACCACTGGTGGAAGGAGGATTCTGATCCTTTAGGAAAAGGGCCTGAAAAACTTTGGACTGATGGGACCTGACACGAACACACAGTTTTCTGGAATAGTGTTGGTTATTTTATGTTTTTAGAGGGTGGAGCTCTGTTGGGGAAAGTGGAGGAAAAGGACTGTTCATGCATCATTTAAGATTAAGCAACATTTGAATTAAAAGCTGATGAAAGCTGTGCTGTTTGGTGGTGTTGTTGGATCTCTGTTTAAACAGGTGAGTGCTTTTTTTTTAAGACTTAAAGCCTCAAATTATAAATAAGGATCTTGCCAAATGCCAAAACATTTACTTTGTCTATTTAGTCATGAATGTTTCTTGTTACTTAAACTTAATAGTTGTGATTTGACACTTTTTAGGGGCTTTATCCTTTTGAGTAGCTTAACTACTCTGTAACAACACTGTTACAAGTAAAAGTCCTGCACTGAAAATACTGTAAAGCAAAGGATTCCTGAAATGCAACCAAGGATTAATGTATCAGAAGTAAGAAATACTCAAGACAGAAAAAATGGCCCATGTGTGCATCAGATTTTACAAGTTGATATTATGGTTTGTAAAGTACATTTGTTAAAAAATAAAGTACAAAGTTTAATGCTTACATTTAAAATGTAGTGGGGTGGGGGTGTACAGTATTAAAGGCATAAAAGAACTTAATAGTCTACTCACATAAAGTACAAATAACGGCAAAGTAACTCTGCTGTTTGAATCAATATGCTTGATATACATGGGTACTTTCTACCATTGGGTGATTCACATTAAAAACGGCATTTCGACTTTAAATAGTGCAGGATGACGATGGAAAAAGCATTTTGTGTCTTAATCTGCAGTGATTGTAACTGTTTAAATCATCAGATAAAGTAATTCATTCATCACATTTTGTCATATCAGATTCAAAAGAAAAGCGCATTGGCGCATGCAACATTATTATTATTAAAGGGCAAATTAAGTAGTGGGGATCAACACAAAGAAAGCTTTTAAACCTGAAATCAACAAATCACTAAACTATAAAAGGTTGTCTGCGTCCTTGTTTGCGTTGGATCGATGCATGTTTGCCATGTGAGCCAGTTTGGCACCGTGCTGCAGTGCGACAAGTAGGATGCGAGTCGCCTGGAGGTGGGAGCGCTTGGCTCGGTTCGGTTACTATAAGGAGGGGACACCTCCCAGCTGATCCCTTTAATTTGCCTCACTGCCACTCCTCCCCACCCTCCTCCTCCTCCTCCAGTGCCCGGTGTGTTGCCCTCTCTCGGTAGGTTTGTCTTCTGCCGCGCTCCTCTGCAGACGAGCTGATGTCCGGACACTTGCTGCGCTTCTCTTAATGATCAGGAGGAACCGACGGAGCAGAAGAAGTAAGGAGAAGGAGAATCACTGAGGCACATGGTGAGCGCTTGTGATTTCTTTTATCCTCGTTCAAAATGTTCATTGGCTATGTGATACTTTAAGTTTTACCTCTGTTGAAGTCCCGCATAAAGAGAAGCAGCAAATGCACGAAGAGCTTGACCCCGCATTGTTTTGTCACCGCCAAAGCAAAAGTACGGCGCAAATTTTACCTTAAAAAATTATTTAAGGAGTATTTATGACTACGTTGCATTTTCTCCTCTAAATCATCTATTATTTTACCAGACGGAGTAATTATCCAGACGTGGTTGCTCCTCAACAAAAAATTAAGCCGACTGGCATTTCAATTTTTTTTATTTATTATAGCAAATTTTTATATTAAAAAATTTCTGGTTATAGAGACTTGGGATATTAATGTCTTCACGGGCTAAATGGGCAAGTTTGTTGTAAGTTTAATTACGGAATTAGATGGGTTTTTGTCTATTTTCCCCTACAACTCGCATGAACCCAAAGCTGACATTTCCAAAGTAAAAACCTGGACCGAATTTCCCTGTAGTTCGTTAACCTTAATCACCTTCTTCACCGATAGTTACTGCACGTTGTCCACCACAATCCCACTTTTATTCTCATATAGATTTTAAAACACGTGTGTTAGATTTTTTTGCCATTGTGTTCTACTGTTGCAAATAAAAAATATAAACATAAGACAACCATATGAGGATTATTAATTAATTTGTTAGACTGGAATAATTCCTGCTTGGTGTCCAACACACACGACTAATTATCGAGAACAATGTGGCCAAAGTTGTTTGATCAAACTGTGATGGTTTCTCCGCGGAAGATGAAACTAATTGACTGCAGCCAATTTCTGCCAAACAAGTGCAATTAGAGCTGCAGATCTGACGTCATCACGCTCCGGGCGTCTCTGTTCGCTCCCGCCAAAGTAATCAGACTAAATATGATAAATATTTATGTTTAATGAACCGTGGCATGTGAATGATTATTCTCGCAACGCCCACAACCTGCGTGTGACCGCGGGCTGTTTGCCTTTTGAGGTCTGTCTGTGCTTAATTAGTTTTCCTAAAATCTCTTGCTGCACTTGTTTCCCCTAAAAGACACACAGCATTGTTCTGTTTTATTTTTAGGATATAGAGGGGTACATTTCTAAGTCAATGCAATTTCACAGTGAAGGCCTCCGACGCTTTTGGAAATTAATTAAAACAAGCTGATGTGCGTTTCCTTTCATGAACCGTTTTTTATAATAAGCTGAAAAACGTGGCTGCTTTAATTTGTTTTGGTGCTCATGAAGGCCGTGGAGTGTTTTCTGTTGTTTTTGGGTCTGCTCTTCATTATTAATCTGCTCTGTGATACGGTGCGGATTTCACTGACACGCAGTCACAACACCAGGCCTCACTTTTATTTCCATTATGCTGGAGGTTGACTTTGGCTCGATGGCAACACAGAATCACAATGATTTCATTTCCATCTGCTTTTCGATATCAGCATATGAAGCTGGAGCCGAATCCAAACCCTCCTGCCAACTTGTATAAGGCTGTAAAGGGGGGGGGGGGGGACAGGAAACTTAAATATCAAGTGGGTGACATGTGTTTTCTTATTCAAAAAATGAAGCAAGCAGGACTCATGGATCAATGCAGGGGCAGAGGCACCCTCCATGTGGCTGTGGAGGTACAGCTGGCCCCCGGGGGCCCCTGCACATGCACTGGATTGGCTGCTTGTTGGAGGTGCAAACAGGACCGAGGCCTTTAGCTAAAGATACAAGCAGTGATAATCCATTTTGTGCTGTCTGTTGCGTCCACCTCCTGGGCTGCCTCACTAAAATTAGACTATTACACCTTAAACAGAACTTCTGGAATCTGCTCCGTG
>NW_018127992.1:1395960-1396531 GCF_001952655.1 Monopterus albus
TGCAGTTTGGGAATACAGACGGCATACGTAGCCTCCCTCTTCTCACCAAGAGCCCAGTGTTGTGTTTCTGACGGCTGAGGACAATTGCAAATTAACAAAGGTGCCAGTGTGGTAACATGCACCAACAGGTGCCCTGGTTCAGCTTCAAACTTGTAGGCTACAAGAGAGAGAGTTTATATAATTGATCATATTTATTTAAAGGCTCCATGTCTTGGAGCAGCATTGCACTGGAGGACCCTGGGAAATCTTCCTCTTTAAACTGAACAGCCTTGTGTTTAATTATACAAACCACAATTTAGTCTTTTAAAACTCATCACAAAGTAGCAAACCAATTCTAACGCGTTTGTCCTTAAGTTGCTGTGCTTGTGGCTGAATGACGAGGCAAAATCCAGCTCATCTGCTCACCAGATCCAGCCACAGCTCCAAAATGCGGACAGGACTAAGAGAGTTAACAGGTAGCGAGAGAGAACCCCGCACAACCGCCAGAGGTTGTTCCACTTTATGGCAATAAACTGCTGCAAATCCTTATTTCCTGTTACACCACCAGAGTTTGTTGCAACAAAATTAAGCT